>NC_057808.1:298729053-298731900 GCF_018294505.1 Triticum aestivum | reverse complement strand
CCGGGCCGCGGGCGTACGGGCGGCGGCGTGGACACGTGGCGGGAGGTGAGTGGGCGAGGGCGGCGGCGCAGTTCGTCCGGCTCGGGCCGGACGTGTCCGGCGGCGCGAGGGGATCGGGCTAGGGTTTCATCTGCGCGAGAAATCCGGGAGAGACACATATTTATAGGTAGAGGGAGCTAGGAGGCTCCAAATGGAGTGCGGTTTTCGGCCACGCGATCGTGATCGAACGGCGGAGAGCATGGAGGTGAGTTTGCTGGGTTAGTGGGTTGTTTTGGAGGGGTGTTGGGCTGCAACACAAAAGAGGCCTTTGTGTTGGAGTATCAAACGACCTCCAAATGGAACGAAACTTGACAGGTGGTCTACCGGTGGTATACCAGGGCCACTTGGAAAACCTCGGTCCATTCCGAGAACGTTTAACACCCGCTCATGAGAAGAGACAAGAGGGGGGCGCCGGTGCACGTGGGAGTGTCGGATTGCAAAACGGACAACGGGGAAAATGCTCGGATGCATGAGACGAACACGTATGCAAATGAGATGCACATGATGACATGATATGAAATGCATGACATGAACAAAATGCAAAACGAGAGACAAAAACAAACCACGGAGGGAATATCATAACACATAGCCGAAAATGGCAATAGTCGGAGTTACAAATATGGAAAGTTACATCCGGGGCGTTACACAGTGGTGGCGCAGCAGGCCGTCCCGGCGTCCGGACCGTAGGCGGCGACGCAGGGCGTCCCGGCGTCCGGGTCGTCGTCGGCGCCGGGAGGGTCGTCGGAGGAGGTGCTGGCCGCGTCGCGAGCGGCCAGCGGGGAGCTCGCCTTGGTGCCCCGGCAGGGAGGGCGCCGAGCTGCCGTGCCGCAGTCGGTGCGAAGTGGGTGCGCCGTTGTCTTCGGGCCTCAGACCCAGAAGGAGGTGACGCTGGACGCCGTCAATCGCCGCCTGCGAGGCCGGACGGAACGGCTCGAGGCCTTCGCCCAGGCCCAGGTGGAGCGGACGCGCGACTTGGAGCGCGTCGTTCTGGTAAGCCTTCTTTTTCTTGCAATTTCTTCTTTGTGGGGGCGCGCCAGCGCACCCACTGGGTGTAGCCCCTGAGGTTCGGGCCAACTACGTAGTAGTTGGGTCGAATCTTTAGAGGGTTGGCCTTGTTCTGACTTTTGCTTTCTTCAGCATCTCGACACCTTCCGGGTCGCCGCCTACAATCGTCTCTTGGGCAAGCACTGGGAGCTCATGGAGCAGCTTGCCGCCAAGGGGGGGAGCTCCGTGTTGCTGCAGGTATTCTTGTGCTCTTTTCTAGTGGGAGCGCGCCAGTGCACCCACTGGGGGTAACCCCCGAGATTCGGGCCCACTGTGTAATAGTTGCTCCAAATCTTTAGTCTTCCTTTTTTCTTCTTCTACTGAGTCCTTCTTTTGTCGCAGCCGAGGTGCTGTCCTAGTGGACTCGCCTGCTCCGGGCCGGTCATCACTACAACCGGCTCGTTGCCGACACCGGCCGTCTTGACGTTGAGACGGCGCAGGAGAGGGCGGAGGCGGCCGCGGCTCGGCGGTCTCTCGACGAGGCCAACTGGCTGCATGAGCGGCTGGCGGGTCACAAGAGCCGCCTCGATGCCGAGGTGGAGCTCCTTAAGGCGGAAGCCGCCAAGGTGGCGGAGGTGCAGCAGGCCCTGCTGGAGGCGGATTAGCAGCGCGGCCAGCTGGCCGACGACAGGGGCCGGCTCCAGGCCGAGGTGGATCGCCTGCGGGGACAGGTCACCACGGCTGAGGGGGCCCATGAGGACGAGGCCCGTCGCCGCGAGGCGGCCGAGAAGGCGGCCGAAGACAAGGACGCCGAGCTGAAGGCGGCCCTTGCCAAGGCGGCTTATCTAGAGAACGCGCTCAAGGAGTGCGACCGCGCCATCGAATGGGAGCGGCGTGGTACGTTGCTTGAGGCGCAGCACCTGGAAGAGTCCTTCTCCAGTAAGTGCTTTTTCTTGTATTTTACCGGGTCGAGATCCGGCCTTTCTTCCTTGTTGTTCTTCTTCTAACTTGCTTCTTCCTTTGCGGCAGGGGCCTTCCCAGAGACGCAGTGGCTGGCGGAGGAAGCCGTCCGCTATCAGCGCGACCCGGCCGGCGTCGTTGGGTCCGGGACGGATCCGCAGGCGGCCTGGACCTTCCCGGAGATCATCACGACTGCTGAGGCCCGGCTCTGGGTCCGGGGAACGCAGATGGAGTGGCTGTCCCAGGCCGGCACGACGATGACGGCGGCCCTGTGGCCAGACTCCGTCCAACCGAGCAGCTTCTCGCGCTTGGCACGTTGGTTGGAGATGGACCGGCTTGGCGAGTGGCGCGTCTCCGCCGCTCGTGCCGGTGCTGAGATGACGCTTCGGTTCGCGCTGTCCTGGCATCCAGACCTGCAGCTGGACGCGTTGATGGGCCAGCAGGCCGGTTTGGAGCAGCTCTTGCAGGAGGAAGCCGGCCGGATCGCCTCCCAGGCCAGCTACATCGCCGAGTTTGCCTCCCACGACGAGTTCCATCCGGGGCGGACGGAAGACGGCAGGGTCGTGGACGGCGACGACTACGGCTTGCTCCTCCACGATCCGGAGCGGAGCTCGGAGGAGACGGGCGTCTACCGCGACGCGGGTGCCGAGGAGGACACCGGCACCTCGCTGGACCCGGAGGCCGCCAGGGGAGAGCCGTCGACGTCGCGACGCGGCGCTGGAGATGCCTGAGAAACTTTGTGTAAAATCTGTTAAGTAGCAGGTCCACCCACCCACTGGGGATTTTAGGGTGTAATGAACTCGGGCCGTGGGCCTTTTCTTAAATATCTGTGTAAATGTCATGGGTCCTTTTGCTTTTTCCTTC
>NC_057808.1:298712736-298728777 GCF_018294505.1 Triticum aestivum | reverse complement strand
GGAGTTCGGTTCTTCGAGGGGAGCGCGTAGGACTTGGGTTCCTCGAAATGTTGAGCGCGAGCGAAACACCCACTGGGCCGGCTTGCGGCAATCCGGTGAAGCCGGTTGGCGAGCAGTTGGTCGTGCGGCTGTTCAGTTGATGAATGGCGGGCCGGGTTGATCGACTCGGCAGCCTTTGACTTAGTGTATGAAGCGTAAAGGAGCTTTGGCCCGTTGTGCTTGCCAGCCGACAGCCAAAGCTGGATCTGTGGCTTTAGGGCGAAGTGGGGGACCGCGGCATCCTAACTTTATCAGGAATAACCAAGTAAGGAGGCGGGGTGGTGACCGCGCCGGCCAACCCCCGAGCCCCCGGGTCGAGCGAGTCGGACCGGTGGCCGGGTTCAGTGGTATAGTGATGCAAGAAAATAGGGACACAATAAATTGGTCGACAATAGGCAGCCCCCGAGTCTCGTTCGGGGACCCCATAGTTTCATGCGTTTACAAAAGGCGACGATACATACACTCGTGCGGCTAACTGTAAAACAAGCGGAGGAGTTCCGCGTTCCACGGCCGGGTCGTTTCTTCACTGGCGGTGTCCTTCTTGCGCTTCCTTGACTTGCGTGCATCGATGAGGTAGTAGGCGTTGCAGTCGCGCAGGGCCCTGCTCACGATGAACGGGCCCTCCCATGGAGGGGACAACTTGTGCTGGCCTGCCTACTCTTGGACGAGTCGGAGGACGAGGCGCCCTCGCGGAACGCGAGGGGCTTGATCTTCTTGCTGTGGTAGTGCCTCAGGCCTTGCTGGTAGATGGCCGAGCGACTAAGCGCCAGGAGGCATGCTTCTTCGAGCAGGTCGACGCCATCTTCGCGGGCTTCTCTGGCTTCGGCTTCGGTGTACATAGCGACGAACGGCGAGTCGAACTCGACGTCGGTCGGGATGACGGCTTCGGCTCCGTAGACGAGGAAGAACGGGATGAACCCGGTCGACCGATTTGGCGTGGTGCGTAGATTCCAGAGAACAGCTGGCAACTCGTCAAGCCAGCTGCCGGGTGAGCGGATTAGTGGCTCGACGAGTCGCGGCTTGATGCCGGACAGGATGAGGCCGTTCGCCCGCTCGACCTGCCCGTTGGACTGCGGATGCGCAACGGAGGCGAGGTCGAGGCAGATGCCGGAGACAGAGCAGTATTGCTCGATCGCGCCCTTGGTGAAGTTGGTGCCATTATCGGTGATGATGATGTTCGGCATGCCGTAGTGCACCGCTATGTCCTTGATGAACCGGACGGCTGTTGGCCCGTCCAGTTTCTTGATTGGTCTTGCCTCGATCCACTTGGTGAATTTGTCCACTGCCACCAGCAGGTGCGTCATGCCGCCTCGAGCGGTTTTGAAGGGCCCCACCATGTCGAGTCCCAGACCGCGAAGGGCCAGGCGATCGGTATGGTGCGGAGTGCTGACGCCGACTGGTGGCTGCGTTTGCTGAAGCGCTGGCATCCCTCAAACTTGAGGACGAGCGACTCGGCATCTTGGAGGGCTGTGGGCCAGTAGAAACCGTGGTGGAACGCCTTGGCCACCAGGGATCATGATGCGGCGTGGTGCCCGCACTCGCCCTGATGTATGTCGAGGAGGATGTCGATGCCTTGTTCCTGCTTGACGCAGCGCTGGAACACGCCGGTGGAGCTGCACTTGACGAGCTCGTTGTTGATGATGCGGTAGGCGGACGCCCGGCGCTGCACTTGCCGAGCTTCGGTCTCGTCCATGGGGAGAACCCCATTCTCCAAAAATTCTGATATTTGGAGGGCCCAAGATGGAGCCGTAACCACGGCGAAGACGACCACCAGGGTAGGTTCCGAGTCAGCAGCCCCCGAGCCGGGTTAAGTAGCCCCCGGGTCGGGGATGGCGACGGCCGGGTCTGGGACGATGGTGGCCGGGCCAGGTTCAGCAACCCCCGGGTCGGGTACAGCAGCCCCCGGGCCGGCTTGAGGTGCGGCCGGGTCGTCTGGAACGTGGATGGACTCGGAGTCTGGCGATGGCTTGATGGACGGCTTGCGTAGGTGCTCAAGGGAGACGCCGGACGGGATGGCTTGTTGTGACGAGGCGATCTTGGCGAGCGTGTCGGCTGCTTTGTTCTCTGTGCGCGGGAAGTGGAGGAACTCGCAGCCCTCAAAGGATCCAGACATCTTTTTGACGAGGAAGCGGTAGCTTGCCATGTTGGAGTCGCGGGCGTCCCATTCGTCGGAGCACTGCTGCACCACCAGGTCCGAGTCGCCGTAGCACAGGATGCGCCGGATGCTGAGTTCCTTGGCAAGCCGGAGGCCGTGCACAAGGGCTTCGTACTCAGCGACGTTGTTGGAGGCGGCGAAGTGGATCTGGAGCGCGTAGCGGAGCCGGCTGCCCTTCGGGGACGACAGTACGATGCCGGCCCCCAAGCTGAGTCGCATCTCGGACCCGACGAAGTGCATGTGCCAATGCGTCGAGTCGGGGGGCGGTGGCAAGTACTGGGTCTCGGTCCAGTCGATGAGGAAGTCGGCCAGGGCTTGAGACTTGATCGTGGTGCGGGGCTCATAGAGGATGGTGTGGCCGGCTAGCTGGATCGCCCACTTGGCAACCCGGCCAGAGGCATCCCGGCACCCGATGATTTCTCCGATAGGCGCCGTGCTGACCACGGTGACAGCGTGCTCTTGGAAATACTGCTTCAGCTTCTTGGCGGTGAAGTACACGCCGTAACACATCTTCTGGTAGTGCGGGTAGTTCTGCTTGGAGATGGAGAGCACCTAGCTCAGGTAGTAGACTGGGCGCTGGACGGCTTGGATCTTGCCCTTCTCTGGTCGCTCAACCACCAGCACCGTGCTGACCGCCCGCGAGGTCGCGGCTATGTAGAGCAGCAGCGGCTCCTTGTCGGTCGGCGTGGCTAGGACTGGTGCGGTGGAGAGCATGCGCTTGAGGTCTTGGAAGGCCTCGTCTGCCTTGTCATTCCATTCGAACGGGCTCGTCTTCTTCATCAGCTGGTACAGGGGTAGCGCCCTCTCGCCCAGCCAGCTTAGAAACCGACTGACCAAGGCCAAGCATCCGGTGAACTTCTGGACATCGCGCAGCTGAGCCGGCTTGTGCATGCGCTCGATGGCCTTGATCTTCTCCGGGTTCGCCTCAATGCCGCGTTCCGAGACGAGGAAGCCGAGTAGCTTTCCGGCTGGGACGCCGAAGACGCATTTTTCCGGCTTAAACTTGACCTTGTATTCGCGGAGGTTGGCGAATGTTTCCTTCAAATCATCGAGGAGCGTGAGGTGCTGCTTGGTCTTCACTAGGATGTCGTCCATGTACACGTGGATATTGCGGCCGAGATGCGGTAGCAGGCATTTCTGCATGCAGCGTTGGAAGGTGGCGCCGGCGTTCTTCAAGCTGAACGACATGGTGATGTAGCAATACGCCCCAAAGGGCGTGATGAAGGACGTCTTTAGGGCGTCGGCCGGGCCTAGCTTGATCTGGTGGTAGCCGGAGTAAGCGTCCAGGAAGGACAGGAGCTCACACCCGGCGGTCGAGTCGATGACTTGGTCGATCCGCGAGAGAGCGAACGGATCCTTGGGATAGGCCTTGTTGAGGCTGGTGTAGTCGATACACATGCGCCAGGTCTTGTTCTTCTTCAGGACGAGGACTGGATTGGCCAGCCACTCGGGGTGAAACACTTCCATTATGAAGCCGGCCGCCAAAAGCTTGGCAACCTCTTCACCAATGGTTCTTCTCTTTTCTTCGGAAAATCATCGTAGGGGTTGACGGATAGGCTTGGCGTCCTTGCGGACATGAAGTTTGTGCTCGGCGTACTTCCTCGGGATACCCGACATGTCCTTGGTGGTCCATGCGAAGATATCCCGATTCTCACGGAGGAAGTCAACGAGCTCGCCTTCCTGTTTGCTGTCGAGGCGGGTGCCTACGACAACGTACTTGCTGCAGCTGGGGTCTTCCGGGTTGAGCTTCACTTTCTTGGTCTCCTTGGAGGGCTTGAAGGCGGCCTCATCGGCCGGGTCCGGCGTCAGGATCGACGCAGCGGAGGCCTCACCTGCCAGGGCGACGATCCGGTCGAGCTGGCGCCGCTCCTCGGCAATGACCAGCGACTCGGCCAACTTGGCGCCGTCTCGGGCGCACTCCAGGGACTTGCGGTAATCGACGGTGATGGTGATGACGCCCTTGGGACCCGACATCTTCATCTTCAGATACACGTAGTGGGGAACCGCCATGAACTTGGCGAGCGCGGGCCGGCCCAGCAATGTGTGATACGCGCTGGACAGTTCACCCACCTCGAACCAGATCGGTTCGCGTCGGAAGTGGCCGCTGTCACCAAACAGGACATCGAGCTGGACCCGGCCAATGGGGGAGCAGGAGAGGCCGGGAACGATGCCGTGGAAGATCGTTCTGGTCGGCTCCAGGTCCTCGACCTTGAGGCCGAGCTTGGTCATCGTGTCACGGTAGAGGATGTTGATGCTGCTGCCGCCGTCGATGAGGACTCGGGAGAACTTGCATGTGCGTCGCGCGACAATGGTTGGGTTGAGGACGAGGGCGTAACCACCCGGAATCGGCATGACTGCCGAGTGATCCTCTCGGGTCCAGGTGATCGGGCGAGCCGACCAATGCATGAACTCTGGCTTGGCCGGGACGACGGTGTTCACCTCCTGCCGAAGGAGGCGCTCGCTGCGCTTGTCGTCGCCGAGGCTGGTGAAGACAACGTACGCCGCATTCTGGTCCAGGTAGGCGTCGTCGTGCACCGCGCCGCCAGCTGGAGGTGGCGGCGGAGGTGGCTGTCCCACACCTGGAGCTGGAGCCGGAGGAGGCGGGACGCCGCCACTCATGATGCGCTTGGTGATGGCGCACTGCCGAAGCGTGTGCATGGAGGGTCTTGCGTCGCTGTGGTGCTTGCAGGGGGCGTCGAGCATCTGCTCGAAGCTCATGGCGGGTTGCCATGCCGTCTTGCCGGTTTGCCGGCGCTTCACCGCCGGGTCTGCCGCGGGCTCAGTGGCTGCGACGAGCCGGTTGTCATGACGCTCCACCGGCTGGTCGGCCTTGCGCTTGTTGTTCTGGTGATGCTCCTGCCGGCTGCTTTCGCCGGCCGGTTTCGGAGGGGGAACCGGCTTCGCCTTGCCGGCTTCATCCAGTGCCATTTAGATCTTCAAGGCAGAGTCGGCGTTGGCGTACTTGTCCGCCGTCACCATGAGCGCGGCCATGGTGGCCGGCTCAAAGCGTAAGAGCTTGTGCTTGAGGAGGGTGCCGTCTCGGCACCCGCTGACGAAGTACTGGATCGCTTGGACTTCATTGACGCCCTCGCAGCTGTTCCGGAGCTCGGTCCAGCGTGCGAGGTACTCGCGACCGGTCTCCGTAGGCCCTTGCACGCACATGGCGAGCTGGCTAGGGCGGCCGGGCCGCTTGTAGGTCCCCGTGAAGCTGCGGACGAAGGCTTCCTCGAAGTCCACCCACGTGTTCATGCTGCCCATCGGCAGGCTGTTCAACCATGTGCGGGCCGACCCTTGGAGCATGAGCGGTGCGTAGCGCACGGCGAGACGACGATTGGCACCGGTGATGCCAATGTCCGTGGTGTAATCGGTGAGCCATTCTTCTGGTTTCACTGTCCCATTGTACTTGGGGGTGTCGCGGGGGAGCATGAACCCTTTGGGGAAGGGCTCCTCCCGGTTGCGCGGGCCGAAGCACGCGGCCCGATAGCGCCGCCCTCCTCCACCTCCAGGGAGCGAGCGAGCTGATCAAAGCGGTGGCGAGCGTCGGCGTCATCGATGGCGCGCAGGCCGAGTCGACTTGCGGCCAGGCCACGGGGGGCCGGGTCGGTTGTAGCCGGGCGCCGGCCATGCTGGCCGGGTCCGCGCTGGATCTCTGGGACGGGCTCGTTGCCCAATCCGCCGGCGGCTGTAGCGGCCGGGTCGCGCCGAGTCCGGGCTCGGCCGGAGTGCGCCTCACCGGGTGGTGAGGAAGCGGTGTGCAGAAGCTCGGCGAGTCCGCCAAGGCAGGCGGAGCCAGATCCCGCCGGCTTGGCGAGCTGGTTGAGGCGGTCCTGCTGGGTGTTGGCGGCGTGGAGGAGTTCGCGCATCCGCCCGATGCGCTCTTTCAGCTCCTCACCCGTGAGCTGGTCCAGGCCGGCTGCGGCTGCCTGAGCAGCGCGCATATTCTTCTCTGGGGTCTCATCGACGGTTGGGACGGTGCCGAGGGCCCGGCCGATCGCTCCTCCCCGGGCACGCAAATCGGCGACCCGGCTAGGCTCGGCCGCGGCGGGCGTGAATCCGTAGGCGGCATAGCGCTCCAGCTGAGTGGCGTCCAGGCGATGCTGAGTGGCGGCGAGCGTCTCGGACGGGTCCAGCATCTGCTGGCGCCTTTCCTCGAGCTGGGTTCGGGCTCAGCGACATTGGTGGCGTCGTTGTCGGTGCCGATGGGGATGCGGAGGCTCTGCATCGCGGCGCGCAATGGATCGGACGGCTCGGTCCGTTCCGCTGCGACCCTGGCTTCGACAGCCTTCCTCGTCTTGCTCGACGAGGAGGAGGCGCCATCGCCGGTGACGAAGACCTCCACATGGACGTCCATTGCCCCCGCGGAAACACCGCCGCCGAGGGAGAGGGGAGAGTCGGAGTAGTTGAGCACCTCGCTGGGGTACTCGTCGGCCGCGAACGCATCGATGATGCGCAGCGCAGCGAAGGAGGCGGCAAGCGCGTCGTCGGTGTAGGAGAAGGGCCCCGTCTGAAGCATGCTTCCGGCCAGCTCCTCGAGCTGCCCCACGGTGGGCGCCAGCTGTCGTGGTGGGCGCACGACAGATGCCAAGGGATGGCTAAAGAGAGGAGGAGGCTCGAGGGCGCTGGTGGACTCCAGAGGCGAGGTTGGCATGAGCGGGCGCGTGATGCCGGACATACCCAGGTCCGGGGCTCTCCGGAGAGATAATACCCCTAGTCCTGCCGAGTGTAGTTGGATGATCGATAGTACAATGTTGCTCCTGGAGCTGTATGGAGGGGGAAGGAAGCTGGCCAAGGCTTGGGCTGCTCCTTCTCTCCGGTGTCGCTGTTTGGTGGCTAGTCCTATGCTTACTTGCTTTTCTTTCATATCTGTTTTCTGCCTGCCCGTATGATTGTGGGCTCCTGGGGGGTTTTATAGAGCAACCCCCCGGCAGTACAATGGTAATGTTACAAGTCGGTGGGTCCGTATTGTCGGTGTCTGCGGACCCGGGCTGGGTCCCGCTGAGGGCTTGTGGTTCGCCGGGTTCCCCTAGGTGTGGGCCCCGCATGCCTAGGGGGACTGTGCGGCATCTTGTCGATCGCCAGGGCCTGGCCGATTCGAGTCGCGTACAGTGCTCTCCGTCAGGTTGCCGCTTGCTGTCATCAGCGGTGAGGGCGGGGCCACTGTAGCCACGCCGGCCCTGGTCAGTGGGTAGGTGAGGGGCACTGTTGCCACGTTCCCGTAGACCAGAGGCATCGGCGGGGCACTGTTGCCTCAGTCATCGTTGATTGAAGACTCGTCCCCATCGTACGGCCTGGATGGGACGGGAGCTGACCGCGGCTGGATTGCGTAGCACGCCACGGGTGGCGCTGGCTTGTCGAGGAAGCTTTGGTCGTGCCAGGTTCGGCTGTCTTGCGCTAGTCGTTGGGGCCGAGTCGACGTGTCTTGCCGGGTCGGCGAGTCTGGCCGTCTTGCGGGGCTTGGCCGGGTTGAGCGACCCTGCCAAGCGCGTGCCGGTTTTGAGGGGCGGTGCCAGCCCCGTTGTTTTTGAAGAGGATCCGGGTTCCGTTGCCTACCCGGGGTCCATCCCCCCGACACATACCCTAGGTGAACCAGATATTAGACAGAGATACTATTCATTGCTTCCTCGATATGTGCCCCACAACTTATTTAGAACTCAAGTTTGAACATTAATTTGGACCTGACTTGGAGTCCTAGAGGTGAAAAGGCGATAAAGTAGCAGGTAATTTTAAGCAATGCATAACATAAGCAGAAACAAAAGAGTGCGACCTCTCTTGTGGACCCGTGTACTCCTCAGGTTCATCTGCTGAGTCGATGATGGTGATGCCATTGCGGTGGGTACCGGCGGCAGGGAAGGAGATCTGAGGCGGCGAAATACGGTTGGGAGTCGTGATGTCTGGTTTGGTGGATGTTTCTGTCGATGGAGCAGCTCAGTTGAGGTGGACGACGTCTCGGCAGGAGCAGGACAAACCACACAAAGTTCCCTTCGACACCTACTTGTAACTGAAGTAATTCTGTAAGGGCTCATTTGGCTTTCATGATTCTAAAAATGCAGTGATAGGAAAAACACCAGAATAGGATAGGAATGCACATGGTAAACAGAGCATTTGTAAACACAGGATTTCTGTCAACTTGAGTGTTTGGTTTACAGGAATTGGAAGAGCAGAGGAATGCAAAGAAACATGGCCAAAATAAAGTGAAACCATATGAAATCATGTACAGTTAGAATGTTATTCTGCCACTAATGCACTTGGTCTTGTTTTCATGCATAGGATTTTTAAAAGTAGGTCCAGGTGGATGTTTTGCTTCATTCCTTTCAACAAAATGCATGAATAATTGAATAGTAGAGTGCCATTGGAAAATTCCCTATTGCTATGTTTTTCCGTTGAACCAAAATAGCCCTAATGGATCGACATGAATGTATAGTAATAAGTGATGCAACAAGTGTACAACCTCTTTGCCGTAGCCGTGTCGACCTCAGCATCGTTGGGTTGGTCGCTGAAGCAGTTGAGGTAGAGGTGGTTGTTGGTGGTGTGGAGGAAGATCTGTGGACTCTGTAGACGGCGTCCAGGGCCCTGCTCTGTTGTGATGGATCGTTCTGTTGTTGGAGCAGCCACGGTGAGCCGTAAGACGTCAAGGCTGAAGCAGCACAAGACAAACATCATCAATCTCAAGTGGGATTCTAATAGCATCTCCAATAGATGATGTAAAATAGATGTAAAATTTACATCACCAAAAACCACCTGACTACAACAGATGAGGTAAAAACTGTTGACTCTGAACTTAACGTCGAAACTGAAATTTACTATGGAATCTGAATGTTACTGTCGAAACTGAACGCAATGGTAGCAGAGAGGCACTTGACATGTAGTTTAGGGAGGGCCTGGAGTTCATCTTCAACCTGCACCCCCTGAGCCGCCAGCCACCACTGGCCGAACCGCCGGCCACAGCGCCACCTCGCCGCCCCGAAACAACTCCCCACCGCCAGTCCGCCGCCCCCACGGCCAGCCCTATAGGCCCCCCACCCCCACCCTGAACCCTAAGATAGATAGTGGGGTACCTCTCCGGCGAGCCCCCGTCCCCGCTGCGGGTGGTTCTTCCTTAACTCCGGCGAGCCCCCCACCCCCTAAAAATCGACTGACCCAAAATTCGATTCAATCGACTGAAGTGTAGCTAAATCGGAGCAGAGCAGCAGCACGAGTGAGGGAGAGAGCAGCAGCAGCAGCGCGAGCGAGCGAGAGCCGGAGCAGTAGCAGCTGGGCGAGCGAGCGAGAGCCGGAGCAGCAGCAGCAGCGCGAGCGAGCGAGCGAGAGCCGGAGCAGCAACAGCTGGGCGAGCGAGCGATCGAGCGAGAGCCGGAGTAGCAGCAGCAGCGCGAGCGAGAGCCGGAGCAGCAGCAGCAGATCCGGCTGGTATGGATGCCGCCGCCGAAGGGGCCTCGCACTGGGGGAGAGCCGCCGTGGAGATGTCGCCCGCGGCGTCCAGCTTCAAGGTAGCCGCTCCATGGGGGTGCGGGATGGAGCACCATCGGCGCTGGGAGGTCGAGCTAAGGAGAAGGTGCGATGCGATGAGTGTACAACCTCTTTGGTGGCGCCGAGTAGGCCTCGGCTTCGTCCGAGGAGTCGGTGAGGATGCTGCGATTCCGGTGGAGCAGGTTAAGGCGGCGCTGTGGGGATGGAGCATCTGTGATAGACGAGGCGATCGTTGGAGCAGCTCCTTGGAGGTGGAGGACGGGGCGGCTGAACCGGCGGGACGACGAGATCGACGACGGATCCTCATCCGGGGAGGTGGACAAGGGACGTCGAGCTTTTGCGGTGGACGACGTCGTCGGGGAAGAGGCTCCGGCTGGGCAGCGGTGAGGTGGCGGACAGAGGAGGGTGGAGTTTCGCGGCTGGAGCGGAGAGGTTAAGGCGGCCTAGGATTTCGAATGGCAAAAAGGAGGCGATGGAAGGGGGTGAACCATGACTTAGGGACGCGCTTGTCCAAAATGTAGGGTGTGTTACAAAAGTACCCCGCACCAATTTGAACTAGCAGCCCTTTCGGCTCAGGGTTAGAAGGGGGATTTCGCGTGTCGGGATTTGGCAGCTGGAAGGAGTTTTCGCGCGCGTTGTAATTTCGGGATAGAAAGGCGCGGGTTGTGAAGGCGCCAGTTTTGGGAGCACGATATCTGAATTTTCAGGATATAACAAGGTGCGGGTTGACTTTTAGGGACAAGCCTAACGTGTAATATTGCTTGTACGTACCAAATCAATTCGCACTTCCCTCAACCAAAAAGAAAAAGAAAAAAATAAAACTATTCACACCACACAAAGAGAGAGTCTTGCCCCGTTTTACTATAAAAATGCTAATTAAAGCTACTCATACCAACAATTTAGTGCATTTAGATGCTATTCGATAGTATGAATCCATGTTATGTCCAATTAATTTTTTTCACTTGCTGCATAATGCATGTAACCTACTCATACCAACATTTTAGTGCATTCCAAATGTCTATACTACCGCTGCAATTCGAACTGAATTTGAATTTGTTTCTCTATTTCAATAGCAAATCTACAATCATGATTGTTGCCAACTTCAACCGTCATTCGTGTATTACCTTAATAACACACCACATGATTACTATAGAGATAGATATGAACTATGTGTACTACATGAACTCAAATTCTATTTTTTGAATACACTTGATGTTGATTCCAAATAATAGTACATTTGATGTACTAACTATATATTCATAATCTAAACCATGTTCCATACGTGTAGACCGTGTTTATCACACATAGTTTAGTGCCCCACCCCCTACATTATGACAAGTATTTAGACCTGAGCTGCAAAAGCTATACATTAGCCCAAATTGTGATCAATGTTCTATATGTTATACGTAGTACTAGCAAGATGCCCATGCGTTCCACAGAACATCAACATGATCAAGGGGAGGCCTAATTTGCAAATATGGAGAGGGGTGTGGGTATCTTTTTTCAAAATTGCCATAGTTTCCTTCATATCCGTCAGATATAAATCAGACGGCCTATATTGCAGGATGGCACCATCATCTAAAACTCCATTTTTTTATAAGAGTAGAGATAAAATATATTATATGTAGTATAACATGTTCATAACCACACCATGTGTATCACCGTTATATATATTCACAGATGCGTCGGTTTAAAACACTATGATAAATTCTTCAAATATCCGAATTCGCTTTTTATAATGAAGTATGATCTCTATTCGTCTTTTACACCCACACAATCCTCTTATCTTTGTAGCTAGCTAGCGCTAACACTACAAAAAAATACACTTCCGTGATGATACGTGTTTGTCACAGTAGGTCGCGTTTTTTGTCATGCATGTACATCCATGAAGATTTTATGACAGAATCAAGATAGTCATACATGTGCTGTCGTAGAAGTGTTCCATGACATTACCAAAATTATCATCACGGAAGTGTCCACTTCCATGACGATAAATCGCGCGTCACAGAAGTGCTTTCATCAAGGGTGACCGACACGTGGCATCCACCGTAACGGAACGCCGTTAAGCTATCGGGTCGGATTTTGGATCCGATAACCCGTTAACAACCCTGACCAATGGGGATTTTCCACGTGTAAAATCATCATTGGCTGGAGGAAACACGTGTCGGCTCATCGCTGGGACAGATGTCATCCACTCATTGGACAGAAGGCGCCTATGATACGTCGACACGTGGCACGGCCCAACAGAGGCCCATTCCTATGAAAAGGCTGGCCCGTTTGACTTGGTCAAAAGGTGGCGGGCCGGCCCATGGAAAGCCTGTCAACGGCCTATTAGCATATAGCCCATTTACAGCCCGCTAACCCAAGGCCCGTTACGCCCTATCCGAATTAGGCCCAGTAGCGTCATCTGGCCCATCCAATATGATTCCAGCCCATTTTCACTTCTGGCCCATGTATGGCCCATGACGTCTTTCGGCCCATATGAGGCCCTATGTAACTCTTAGATTATTAACGGCCCGTGGTGAAACTGGCCCGTAATGAACAGTGTATCACTTTACACCCATTAACGGCCCGTGGTAAAACTGGCCCGTAATGAACAGCGTATCACTTTATACCCATTAACGGCCCATTATTCCGTTGGGTCGTTTCCAGCCCATGTTATCTTTCGGCCTTCTCAGAGCCCATTTATTCTTGGGCTCATTTCCAGCATTCGTTTACTTACGGCCCGTTACTGTCATTTTCTGCTTGTGGGCCAAATTCATTCTGTGGTTACAGTCGGCCCGTTTGTGGTCCGTTAATACGTTGGGCCGTTTTCATAGCGTCATCAAATACGGCCTATTAATGATGGCCCGTTATGGTCGGCCCATGAACGGACGATTCCAACTCTAGCCCGTTTACGGCCATAATGCGGCCTGTTATTGGCCCATGTTTGGCCAATCGATCATACTGCCCGTATAAGGCCCATTGATGATACGTCCCGTAGAAGGCCCATTGATGATACGGCCCGTAGAAGGCCCATTGTTTCTACGGCCCGTAGCAGGCCCATTGTTTCTACGGCCCGTAGAAGGCCCACTATTTCTACGGCTCGTAGAAGGCCAACTGTTTCTACGGCCCGTAGGAGGCCCAGTGTCACTACAGTAAATATTAGCCCATGGTTATTGTGGCCTAGTTTTAAAAAATAGGTTATTGCAGCCACTAGCAAACCGCGGAAAAAGAACTGCAATGACTACAAGCAAACAAATAAACAAGACAACAAGGAAATAAATAAGCAAGCAACTTACGCTAGGCTATCACGGCTATCACACATATTACAACCAATGGGCATCAAAGTTCGCCACCAGTGCAAATAAACGCGCCGACAAAAGAATATACAAAACTGAGAGCACTTCAGAAGGCACTAGGCCTGGCCAGGTGGGGCCCCCCAAACAGCTGAAGAAGCTGAGTAGACCTCGGTTGTGTCAACATGCATCAACACTAGATTTATGGCATGATGGTACGCATGGCAGTCCTCTAACATCTTCATTGCATCTTTGACTTCAAGTCGGAGCTGAGCTGAAGCAAGCCTTTCCGCTTTAAGTTGAGACTGAAGAAGTCGAACTGATTGAGGCAGTGACTGCACAGAGGTTGTCTCACACCTGCTGGTGAGTAGCTTCAACTCACTGTCTTCATCAAGACAGGACCTTGGGGTCATCTCGCTGTCCTCAAGATGGTTTGGCTCACTATCTTCCCTAAAGTTCTGCCTGGCGTAAGAGATACGACTCTGAAAGACAAACAAGGAGACACGTAACAGGTTTCACAATTATATAAGCAAATATATGGATCTGTTCTGCATAAGGAACATGTTTTTACAACTACAATTTGAAACTGGTAGTTGTTGCAAACATCCAATCAGATGTAAACAGCAAAGCAAATAGTAGTGGAGGAAATGATGCCTATCCAAATCTATACTAGAACAAAGTTTGAAGGCTTGAGAAGGATGAACTTACATTACATGTTAACACGGGCTGGACAAAGCCCTTCTCCATGTTGATGGAAGGATAATTCAATAATATTGCCATTATTCTACATTTTGCAAAGAGTAAATATAGATCAAATAATATTGGAAGAAACAGAGGATAATGAAGCTCAGGTGCAGACTGATGATACATAATCAAATAGCAATTAATTAAGTACATCATTACAAGGCAAAAGGGAGAGAGGTACTGACAAGAGAAATGCAGAGCCCATTATTGTCTTGAGATCGTATGATCCTTTGAGCAAGGAGATTCATCTGAAATTAGTTTTCATACAAGAGAGAAGGTAAGGCACAAGCAGAAATTTAGGAGTTCAAATTTTGAATTGATATCATAGACAGTACCTAACGCTGGGCTCCCAGCAGTTCTAGTAGGGGTTTGGCCACTGGAGTAGGGTTAAAGTGTGGTACAGTTGGGCCTGTGTTTTCTGTTGCTGCAGATCTATGTGATTTAATAGGTATCACTACCTTTTCCAAATACCTAGTTTGTACTCCTTGAGGATCTGCACTCACCCTCTTCCTTTTGGACATCTATTACGAAAGAACAACATTTGATTGGAAAAACATAGTGTGACGACACATGGAATAGGTACAGAAAATGGATAGGTATGGCATATACTCATATATGATGCTTAAACTAAGCAGATGGTGTAACAAAGTAGAAGTAATGCAAGAGGTCAGATGCAAAATATGTGCGACCAATACAACTTTGCAAAGTTAGAGCAAGCCCCTTGATGGGTGAATAAGACAGGCCATCCTCCACCATGCGACGTTGGTTAGCCAGTGGATCGTTCCGCAATATTCCTCTCGTGCGCCCATTCTCATATTCATTTTGATAATGTTCAATATCTGACATGCATGAAAACATAAAATAAAAAGTGAGATTTTCTTTGTAATGCAGAAGTGATTCTAATCCAATACTGCCTCCCTGTAAACCCCTTTGTGCTATCTCTGCAATTCTTTTAAAAGATGCCATGCATGCTATAATTTGTTGTGTGCATTAATATAATGTGGCCTACTACTCAAAATATGAGAGCTCCAGAAGTGATGACACTTCGCAGATGACAGCTTCAACATATAGTAGAGAAGAACAAGTCGACCTGACCTGACAGATTCAAAATATACTAAGGGAGAACAACTCGACCTGACCAGTCGACCGCAAGAGAAGAGTATCATCTTAAAGAAGATTGAATATATTACAAGTCTTTCAATACAATGTCGGTTGGCCACCCATGATGAACCAGAGCGCACAGAGAAATACTATTCTTTCCGGTCCCTCCATATGTGGCTCACGTGCATTTCGAAACTAAAGTAGGAACATTTAGCTAACCAATTAAACATCTCTTAGTTTTACTAATATCAGCAATAATATCATATATGAATTTGTACAACTAAGCTTGTTTAGCTCGATGGGTGGAGCAGTGCTATTACGACACGAACCACGTAGGCTGATTGCGGTCATCATAAAATGGGGAAAACATAAGCATGATGAGTACAGTGTTGACCGTGGCAGTGGAATGGCAGATCTGAAGCTGCAAACCGTGCAAAGGGTAGTTAGCAACCGATGTTTGCATTGAAATAACAACTAAGATTTGGTATGGACAAGAAAGTACGTGTAACACCCCGCATGTAATTTGCCATATTTGTAACTCCGACTCTTGCCATTTTCAGCTATGTGTATGATATTCCCTCCGTGGTCGGGTTTTTGTCTTTCGTTTTGCATTTTGTCATGTCACGCATTTCTTATCATGTCATCATGTGCATTGCATTTGCATACGTGTTCGTCTCATGCATCCGAGCATTTTCCCTGTTGTCCGTTTTGCAATCCGGCGCTCCTATCTCCTCCGGTGCACCCCTCTTGTTTTCTTTCGTGTGCGGGTGTCAAACATTCTCGGAAAGGACCGAGGCTTGTCAAGTGGCCTTAATATACCACCCGGAGACCACCGGTCAAGTTTCGTTCCATTTGGAGGTTGTTTGGTACTCCAACGGTTAACCGGGCATCCGAAAGTCCATTTGTCTGTCCAGCAAAAACCCCCCTAAAACCAGCCCAAAACGCACCAAACTCTCTTCCATGCTCTAGGTCGTTCGATCACAATCGTGTGGGCAAAAACCGCACCTCATTTGGAGCCTCCTAGCACCCTCCACCTATTTATATGTGAGCCCTCCCGAAAACGCACGCAGACGAACCCTAGCAACATCCCTCGCGCCACGGCCGTCCGCCGCCCCGTCCACTCACGCGCCGCCACATGTACCTCTCTCTCCTCCTCGCGCCGCCGGCCCGCCAGGCTCAGGCGGGGCCCGCCGAGCCCAGCCGTCGCCGCCCTCGCGCCCTTCGCCTCCTGCCCGCGGCGCCGCCTGCCCGTGCGCC
>NC_057808.1:298702678-298712368 GCF_018294505.1 Triticum aestivum | reverse complement strand
GCCGCCGCTGCCATCCGCCGCCGCGGCCTCCTCCGCCGGTGCTCCTTCTCGTCGGCCGGAGCACCGGAGCCCGAGCTCCTCCCCCTCTCCTCCCTCCGGCTGCCGCGCCCCCTCCTACTCCGGCCATCGCCGGCGAGCACCCGAGGCCGAGCTCGAGCCCTCTCCCTCGATTAGATCTGAGCAGTTACTATGAGGTTGACTTTCCCGATTCCAAAATTCTTCCAAGTCTTTTTCTTTTACAGCATATGCTCATGTTCGACAATGCATAACTCCTTGCATGTAGCTCCGTTTCGCGTGTTTAATATGTCAAATTGTTCGTCTCTTGATGCTCTACATTTTGTTCAATTGAACCATGCTCATTAGAGGCCATCTTGATGCCAAAATCTCTGTTGTAAGAGGGCTAGTTGCTGTTATCTGCTGGTTCTTATCAGAATTTGGAGATTTGTCATTTTTGTATCATTTAATCTGTGCATCTTATGGGCATGAGCTCTACATGTGTTTTGTTGTATGCCATCTCATCTTTCCAGTGGTGTAGTCCATGTATTTTTGTGATCTCTGTGGTGACTAGCACAAGCATGCAAAGTAGGCTCCGTAATGTTTCTGATTTCAGGGACAGTGATTTCTTTGTATTTCTAAGTCTGCTGTTATTTTGTTGCCATGTAAACTTGATGCTACAGAGAGATCCATGCATATTTTAGTGATGTTCATTAAGGATGTTTTGAAGCTATAGTTGTAATTGATCCATTCCTGCCCTTGTTTGCAATTATGGAGTGACATAGCATCACCCAATCTTGCTCTACTTTTGCTATAAAATATTTCTGGCAGATTCTTTACGTGATATTCAATTTTGCCAAGCTTGTTGTAGTTGATCCATACATGCTATGCTTATAATCTTGCCATGGTTAGATTCATAAACATGCCATCTTTCTGTACGTATGCTTTTTTTCATGAATTGCTTTGTGGTGAGTGCATCAAGCTCACCAACATGCCTTCATATTATTGTTTCTGCCATGCTCTGTTTTCTGCTAAGTCTGAAAACCTGATAACGAAACTTGCTATGTTTCCATGCTTGCCATCATATCTTCTGTTTCTTTTTGGCTTATGGTCAGTAAGGGACGTTTGTCATATGCATTTAGTAGAACGCTGCCATGCTATGTTTTGCTATGTTAAGTTCCTGTAGCATGTTGATTTTGTGCTCTGAACATTGCTACCTGATGCTGTTTTCTGCCATGTCCAGTAATTTCACTAAGTCTGTGAACCTGTTATCTTTTGCACTTTTGCCATGCTTGTTTGAGCTTGTTATGTTGCGAACTAGCAGTAGCTCAGTGTTCATATTTTGTCAAGCATCTCCTGTAGATTACTGCCATATGCTTTGTTGCTATGTTGGAGTGTTGTAGCATTGTTGTTTTTGCATTTTAAGTGCTATCATGCTGTTAATCGCAGATTCGTGCCATTCTTGTTTTGCTTGCCATTTGCAAACCGTGCATCCGTTTCCGGCGATCTTTATATCGATTTCGACCGAAATCATCACATCTTTCTAGTGGCATGCTTGGTTTGCCAAGTTACTGCCTTGTTCATCATTTTCCTTCCGGAGCACGCATATGCATCGCATATCACATCTTGCATATCATACATGTTTTGCACCATATTGCTTGTGCATTTCTCGTGATTGATTGTGGTTCTGTTGCTTGTGTTGTTGTCTTGGGTAGAGCCGGGAGACGAGTTCGTGAACAAGGAACCTGTTGAGTACGATTACGAGGATCAAACTTTCGACAACTCTGAGAACCTTGCAGGCAAGATGACCACCCCTCGAAATCACTTCTATCTTTGCTTTGCTAGTTGTTCGCCCTATTGCAATGCTGCGCTACCTATCACTTGCTATATCATGCCTCCCATATTGCCATGTCAGCCTCTAACCGTCCCTTCCTAGCAAACTATTGTTTGGCTATGTTACCGTTTTTGCTCAGCCCCTCTTATAGCGTTGCTAGTTGCAGGTGAAGTTGAAGTTTGTTCCATGTTGGAACATGGATATGTTGGGATATCACAAGATCTCTTATTTAATTAATGCATATATATATATATGGTAAAGGATGGAAGGCTCGGCCTTATGCCTGGTGTTTTGTTCCACTCTTGCCGCCCCAGTTACTGTTATACCGGGTTTTATGTTCCTTGAGTTTGCGTTCCTTACACGGTCGGGTGATTTATGGGACCCCCTTGACAGTTCGCCTTGAATAAAACTCCTCCAGCAAGGCCCAACTTTGGTTTTACCATTTGCCACCTAAGCCTTTTCCCCCGGGTTTTCGCGAGCCCGAGGGTCATCTTTATTTTAAACCCCCGGACCAGTGCTCCTTCGAGTGCTGGCCCAAACCGAGCGATGTCCGGCGCCCCCTGGGCAACCAGGGTCCATGCCAACCGGACGTCTGGATCATCCGTTGTGCCCTGAGAATGAGATATGTGCAGCTCCTATCGGGATTTGTCGGCACATTTGGGGGCTATGCTGGTCTTGTTTTACCATTGTCGAAATGTCTTGTAGACCAGGATTCCGAGACTGATCGGGTCTTTCCGGGAGAAGGTTTATCCTTCGTTGACCGTGAGAGCTTATGATGGGCTAAGTTGGGACACCCCTGCAGGGTATTATCTTTTGAAAGCCGTGCCCGCGGTTATGAGGCAGATGGGAATTTGTTAATGTCCGGTTGTAGAGAACTTGTCACTTGACCCAATTAAAATACATCAACCGTGTGTGTAGCCGTGATGGTCTCTTCTCGGCGGAGTCCGGGAAGTGAACACGGTTTGAGTTATGCATGACGTAAGTAGGAGTTCAGGATCACTTCTTGGTCATTGCTAGATGACGTCCGTTCCATTGCTTCTCTCCTCGCTCTCTTTTGCGTATGTTAGCCACCATATATGCTTATTGCCGCTGCAACTCCACCTCATTACACCATCCTTTCCTATAAGCTTAAATAGTCTTGATCTCGCGGGTGTGAGATTGCTGAGTCCTCATGACTCACAGATTGTACCAAAACGGTTGCAGGTGCCGACGATGCCAGTGCAGATGATGGCGTCGATCTCAACTGGGAGTTCGACGAGGAACGTGGTCGTTACTATGTGTCTTTTCCCGATGATCAGTAGTGGAGCCCAGTTGGGACGATCGGGGATCTAGCTTTTGGGGTTGTCTTATTTTCATCTGGATTTTGACCGTAGTCGGTCTATATGTGTGTATTTTGGATGATGTATGAATTATATTTATGTATTGTGTGAAGTGGCGATTATAAGCCAACTCTTTATCCCATTCTTGTTCATTACATGGGATTGTGTGAAGATGACCCTTCTTGCGACAGAACCACTATGCGGTTATGCCTCTAAGTCGTGCCTCGACACGTGGGAGATATAGCCGCATCGTGGGCGTTACAAGTTGGTAATCAGAGCCTTCCCCGACTTAGGAGCCCCCTGCTTGATCGAATCGCTGGCGTTGTTGAGTCTAGAACATAAATGTTTTGAGTCTTAGGATTATATATATCGGAGAGTAGGATTCTTTTACTCCTCAGTCCCTTCGTCGCTCTGGTGAGGTCTCCTGACGTAGAAGTTTTCACTCTTCTCTCCTCAAATTTCACTAAAAAAAAATTTAGGATCACGCGGGTATCTTGGAATCGTTCCGATGGTTTTGTGACGAGAACATTGTTCTTGGTGGCTCCTGACATTTAGGGGTTGTGGCAGTGTCCCGGGCAGTTGAGCTCCGAGGTGTTGTCGTCACAATTCTATCGTTGCAGTTCTGGAATACCTGAGTTTCGCCGACATCGAAATCTCTTTTATGCAGTTGTTGGTGAGATCACCTCGACGCCACCCAGTACTGGGGCGGGAGTTCGGGAGTATTGCCATAACTTGGATAACGGATGCTTTTCGAAGGTTGAGGTAAACGATTTCCGAAGGTTTCTTGGTTATGTGTTGACGGATGGATACAGCTGGATCTAGGGATTGCTAGTTTGCGTGATATATTTTGTGTCCCCTGTATCCCCAACACCAGATTGCATAACCAGAAATTTTCGGGAGTTTATAAGTGGGAATTCAAGTAGCCTTAGGATATCTTTCCGACAGACGCATGATATGAGATTGGGGTTCGACGTCCAGTGGTCCGCCTGTACACGGTTGATTTTACAGTGGTCTCGTAGTGTCTTAAAGAGTCCTTGGCTATGCCGACTCGGTGATGCTTTGTATGTCATGTCCACAGCCTTGTACATGATGGTGTTGTACGATTGAGCCCGTGTGGGCCCCACCACGAAAACTTCAGACGAAATCTCTATCATATGTTTGTTCCGGCTTATTCTACAAGCCAATACTTGTTTTTTTTTGAATTGTGGTATTCGAGTTGCTTCAAAATCATACGTTGATTCCATATCTTTTTCAAGTGGCTTCTTAATTCATGGAAGTGTGATGATTTACTACGGAATTCATTCGTTCATCTTCGTTCGAATGTTTATTGTGAATACTATATGTTGCAATTTCTAACCGTTGATTCTACTTGTCTATTTATCTACCAAGATGCTAACGGATGTCACCCTCTTCAGGATGGCTCCGCCAACGTGTCAGAATCCGGATCGCAATGAAGGGAGTCAAGCGAACCCTCCGCCACCACCTCCGCCTCCGGAGGCATGGCAAGCTATCATGGCAGCTACCAACGCCAATGCTCAGATGATTCTGCAACTCTTGTAAGAACGTACTCAAGGGCAAGGCAATCAAGGCAATCAAGGTCAAGGCAACAATCAGCCTCACTTTGCTACTCTCAACCAGTTTCTCGCAAATCAGCCCAAGTCTTTCAGCTACTGTGCCGAGGCCACGGATGCCGATGATTGGCTCGTGGACATCAACAAGCATTTTGAATGTAGCAATGTCAGACCTGAGGACTATGTCAAGTTCGCTTCTTTTCAGCTCAAGGACCAAGCTGCTGATTGGTATCAACAGTACAAAGATTCCAGAGGAGGTCGTGCGATCACTTGGAATGACTTCTGTCGGGATTTCAAAGCGCACCACATTCCACAAAGTGTTGTTGAGAGCAAGCGTGAGGAATTCCGCAATCTCAAGCAAGGCAACATGTCTGTGTATCAATTCAACATCCAGTTTCAGAAACTTGCTCGCTTCGCTAAACAAGACGTTCCTGATGAAAAGTGCATGATCTATCACTTCAGAGGTGGCCTTAAAGAGGATCTGCAGTTAGCTCTCGTTCTTGTTGAGCCTACTCAGTTTGATCAATTCTATAACATGGCACTGAAGCAAGAGGCTGCTCAGCTCAAGTGTGAGGCTTCTAAGAAGAGAGTTAGAGACGCAGTTCAGTCTTCTTCTTCCTCACTTGTGACTGCTAAGCAACATAAGTTCTGGTTGCCTCCTCCTCCCCCGTTTCGTCAGCCTTACCAGCAGAAGAACAAAGGTGGCCATGGTTCTTCCAACTCTTCCAACTCTGGCTAATAGAACAAGTCTCAGAATCAAGCTCCAAAGTCCAATGCTCCTTATCACCGTCCACTCTCAGAGGTGACTTGCAACAAATGTCAGCAGAAAGGTCACTATGCTAACAAGTGCTTCAACCAAAGGCGCCTGCCTCCTCCTCCTCCTGTCAGATCTTCCAGCAATGCAGTGGTCAAGCATAACCCAAAGTCTGCAAAGGTGAACATGATGAATGCAGCTCAAGCGGAGGAATCTACTGATGTGATAATGGGTAATCTTCCTGTTAATGATATTCCTGCAAAAGTTCTTTTTGATACTGGTGCATCGCTTTCTTTCATATCAAGACCATTTGCATTTAAGCATGAGTTGGTTTATCAAGATTTGCCTAGACCGTTATCAGTTGTCTCTCCGGGTAAATTCATCAATGCAAGCTCTATGGTTCCGAATGTTTCCATCAAGATGGGAAACTATAAATTTTAGTCTTCTCCAATTGTTCTTGGTGACTCGGATATTGATCTAATTCTCGGGATGGACTGGCTTTCTAAGCACAAAGCTCAACTTGATTGTGCTGCCAGGGAAATTCAATTGACACACTCTTCTGAGGATGTGATTATTTATGCTGCTCGTGATGAAACCATTCGGGTTTTTTCTCAATGAGAAGGGCGAATTGAATGCCATCTCTCAAATTCCAGTCATTTGTGAGTATCAAGATGTCTTTCCAGAAGAGCTTCCGGGTATGCCTCCTCATCGGCCAGTTGAGTTCGTTATCGAACTAGAGCCTGGCACTGAACCCGTTTGCAAGCCTCCATACAAGCTTGGACCCAACGAGCTGAAGGAATTGAAGAAACAGCTCGATGAACAAGAGCGTCTGGGTTTGATCAGACCAAGTTCATCTCCATGGGGTTGTGGTGTTCTTTTTGTCAAGAAGAAGGATGTCACGGACCGACTTTGTGTCGACTACCGTCCATTGAACAAGAAGACAATCAAGAACAAGTATCCACTTCCCAACATCAATGAGCTATTTGAGCAACTCAAAGGGGCTAAAGTATTCTCCAAGCTTGACCTTCGTATGGGTTATCATCAGATTCGCATTCGTGAAGAAGATATTCCCAAGACAGCATTCAGAACAAGCTTTGGTTCTTATGAATATACTGTCGTGTCTTTCGGCCTTGTCAATGCTCCTCCAGTTTTCTCTCGGATGATGAATTTCATCTTCAACCCCTATACCAATGAATTCGTCCTGGTGTATCTCGATGATATCTTGGTCTTCTCCAAGAATAAGAAGGATCATGCCAAACATTTGCGATTGGTGCTCGACAAGCTCAGAGAGTATCATTCTATGCGAAGTTCTCTAAATGTGAGTTTTGGCTCGATGAAGTTCTTTTCCTTGGTCACATCATCTCTGCCAAGGGCATCGCTGTTAACCCTGAGAAGGTGTCCGCAATTGTGAATTGGGAACCTCCTCAGAATGTCAAGCAGCTCCGCAGTTTTCTTGGTCTTGCAAGCTATTGCCGGAGATTCGTTGAGAATTTCTCCAAGATTGCAAAGCCTCTTTCCAACCTCCTCCAGAAGCATGTGAAGTATGTCTGGTCTCCTGAGTGTGACGTTGCTTTCAACACTCTCAAAGAGAAACTAGTCACAGCTCCTGTCTTGACTCCTCCTGATGAATCCAAGCCATTTGAAGTTTTCTGTGATGCTTCTCTCCAAGGTCTCGGTGCTGTGTTAATGCAAGAGAAGAAAGTTGTGGCCTATACCTCTCGTCAGTTGAAGCCCAACGAGAAGAACTACCCCACTCACGATCTTGAGTTGGCGGCAGTTGTCCATGCATTAATAACGTGGAGACATCTCTTGTTGGGAAGACAAGTGGACATTTTCACCGATCACAAGAGTCTCAAGTATATCTTCACTCAGCCCAACCTCAACCTCAGGCAGACTCGATGGGTCAAAATGATTCAAGAGTACAATACGAGTATTGAATATACTCCAGGCAAAGCAAATGTCATTGCAGATGCTTTAAGCAGGAAGGCTTATTGCAACAGCTTAATTCTCAAGCCTTTCCAACCGGATCTTTGTGAAGCTTTCCGCAAGCTGAATCTTCAAGTTGTTCCTCAAGGCTTTCTTGCCAACATCATAGTCTCTCCTACTTTGGAAGATCAAATTCGTGAGGCACAACTCCTTGATGCCATGGTGAAGAAGGTGAAACGTGGAATCGACAAGGGTCTTTCCAAATACAAGTGCTATCGCACTGATGACAGAGACACTTTGTTCTTCGAGGACCGGATTGTGGTTCCCAAAGGTGATCTAAGGAAAGTCATTATGAACGAGGCACACAATTCTCTCCTTTCCATTCATCCTGGAAGTACGAAGATGTACCATGACCTCAAGCAGTCATATTGGTGGACTCGAATGAAGCGAGAAATTGCTTAAGTCGTGAATGAATGTGATGTCTGTCGAAGAGTGAAAGCAGAACACCAACGACCAGCTGGTCTCCTCCAACCTCTTGCTATCCCAGAATGGAAGTTTGATCATATCGAAATGGACTTCGTGACTGGTTTTCCAAAGTCCAAGCGTGGAAATGATGCTATCTTCGTTGTCATCGACAAGCTTTCTAAAGTGGCTCATTTCCTTCCAATCAAAGAATCCATCACAGCAGCTCAGCTGGCAGAGCTTTACACCTCCAGAATTGTCTCCTTGCACGGCATTCCACAATTGATTTCTTCTGATCGTGGAAGCATCTTCACCTCTAAGTTCTGGGACTCCTTCTAGAAGGCCATGGGCACAAACATTCGCTTCAGCATAGCTTTCCATCCTCAAACTAGTGGCCAAGTCGAGCGAGTCAATCAAATTCTTGAAGATATGCTCAGGGCTTGTGTCATTTCCTTTGGCATGAAATGGGAAGATTGTCTTCCATATGCCGAATTCTCCTACAACAACAGCTTCCAAGCGAGTTCGGGCAAGGCCCCATTCGAGATTCTCTATGGCAGAAAGTGCCGTACTCCTCTCAATTGGTCGGAGACTGGTGAACGCCAACTTCTTGGCAATGACTTAATCACTGAAGCTGAAGAAATGTGTAAAGTCATTCGTGATAATCTCAAAGCCGCGCAATCACGCCAGAAGAGTTACTATGATAGTAAGCACCGTGATTTGGCTTTCGAGATCGGAGACCATGTCTACCTCCGCGTCTCTCCAATGAAAGGCACTCGTCACTTCGGTATCAAAGGGAAGCTTGCCCCTAGATACGTGGGTCCTTTCAAGATCATTGGCAAAAGAGGCGACCTTGCTTATCAACTTGAGCTTCCTTCCAACTTCGCGAACGTGCACGATGTGTTCCACGTGTCACAGCTCCGCAAGTGTTTCAAGACGCCCGAGCGTACCATCAACTTCGAAGAGATTGACCTCCAAGAAGATTTGTCTTATCATGAGCACCCCGTTGCTATTCTTGAAGAAACTGAGCGCAAGACTCGCAACAAGTCAATCAAATTCCTGATAGTGAAGTGGTCGCACCATTCCGACCGGGAAGCCACCTGGGAACGCGAGGACCATCTCCGTTCTGAGTATCCGGAGTTCTTTCAGTCCTAGATCTCGGGACGAGATCCTCTCGTGTGGTGGAGTGTTGTAACACCCCGCATGTAACTTGCCATATTTGTAACTCCGACTCTTGCCATGTTCGGCTATGTGTATGATATTCCCTCCGTGGTCAGGTTTTTGTCTTTCGTTTTGCATTTTGTCATGTCACGCATTTCTTATCATGTCATCATGTGCATTGCATTTGCATACGTGTTCGTCTCATGCATCCGAGCATTTTCCCCGTTGTCCGTTTTGCAATCCGGCGCTCCTATCTCCTCCGGTGCACCCCTCTTGTTTTCTTTCGTGTGCGGGTGTCAAACATTCTCGGAATGGACCGAGGCTTGTCAAGTGGCCTTAATATACCACCCGGAGACCACCGGTCAAGTTTCGTTCCATTTGGAGGTCGTTTGGTACTCCAACGGTTAACCGGGCATCCGCAAAGTCCATTTGTGTGTCCAGAAAAAAACCCCCTAAAACCAGCCCAAAACCCACCAAACTCTCTTCCATGCTCTAGGTCGTTCGATCACGATCGTGTGGGCGAAAACCACACCTCATTTGGAGCCTCCTAGCTCCCTCTACCTATTTATATGTGAGCCCTCCCGAAAACGCACGCAGACGAACCCTAGCAACTTCCCTCGTGCCGCGCCGGACGCGTCCGCCGCCGGCCGGACACAGCCGCGCCGCCGCCCC
>NC_057808.1:298678873-298702074 GCF_018294505.1 Triticum aestivum | reverse complement strand
CCCAGGCGGGGCCCGCCGCCGCCCTCGCGCCCTTCGCCTCCTGCCCACGCCGCCGCCTGGCCGCGCGCCGGCCGCCTCGCCGTCGAACTCCGGCGCCGCCGCCGCCATCCGCCGCCGCGGCCTCCTCCGCCGCATGTGCCACGGCGCGCCGCCGCCGTCCTTCTCGCCGGCAGGAGCACCGGAGCCCGAGCTCCTCCGCCTCTCCTCCCTCCGGCCGCCACGCCCCCTCCTACTCCGGCCATCGCCGGCGAGCACCCGAGGCCGAGCTCGAGCCCTCTCCCTCGATTGGATCTGAGCAGTTACTGTGAGGTTGACTTTTCCTGATTCCAAAATTCTTCCAAGTCTTTTTCTTTTACAGCATATGCTCATGTTCGACAGTGCATAACTCCTTGCATGTAACTCCGTTTCGCACGTTTAATATGTCAAATGGTTCGTCTCGTGATGCGCTACATATTGTTCAATTGCACCATGCTCATTAGAGGCCATCTTGATGCCCAAATTTCTGTTGGAAGAGGGCTAGTTGCTCTTATCTGCTGGTTCTTATCAGAACTTGGAGATTTGTCATTTTTGTATCATTTAATCTGTGCATCTTATGGGCATGAGCACTACATGTGTTTTGTTGTATGCCATCTTATCTTTCCAGTGGTGTAGTCCATGTATTTTTGTGATCTCTGTGGTGACTAGAACAAGCATGCAAATAGGCTCCGTAATGTTTCTGATTTCAGGGACTTAGTGATTTCTCTATGTCTTTGTCTGCTGTTATTTTGTTGCCATATAAACTTGATGCTACAGAGAGATCCATCCGTATTTTAGTGATGTTCTGTAAGGATGTTTTGTAGCTATAGTTGTAATTGATCCATTCCTGCCCTTGTTTGCAATTATGGAGTGACATATCATGACTCAATCTTGCTCTACTTTTGCTATAAAATATTTCTGGCAGATTCTTAACGTGATATTCAATATTGCCAAGCTTGTTGTAGTTGATCCATACATGCTATGCTTATACTCTTGCCATGGTTAGATTCATAAACATGCCATCTTGCTTTAGGTATGCTTGTTTTGTCATGCGTTGCTTTGTGGTGAGTGCATCAAGCTCACCAACATGCCTTCATATTATTGTTTCTGCCATGCTCTGTTTTCTGCTATGTTTACATGCTTGCCATCATATCTTCTGGTCCTTTTTGGCTTATGGTCAGTAAGGGACTTTTGTCATATGCATTTAGTAGAACACTGCCATGCCTTGTTTTGCTATGTTAAGTTCCGGTAGCATGTTGATTTCGTGCTCTGAACATTGCTACCTGATGCTGTTTTCTGCCATGTCCAGTAATTTCACCAAGTCTGTGAACCTGTTATCTTTTGCACTTTTGCCATGCTTGTTTGAGCTTGTTATGTTGCGAACTAGCAGTAGCTCAGTGTTCATCTTTTGTCAAGCATATCCTGTAGATTACTTCCATATGATTTGTTGCTATGTTGGAGTGCTGTAGCATTGTTGCTTGTTGCATTTTAAGTGCTATCATGCTGTTAATCGCAGATTCGTGTCATTCTTGTTTTGCTTGCCATTTGCAAACCGTGCATCCGTTTCCGGCGATCTTTATATCGATTTCGACCGAAATCATCCCATCTTTCCAGTGGCATGCTTGGTTTGCCAAGTTACTGCTTTGTTCATCATTTTCCTTCCAGAGCACACATATGCATCGCATATCACATCTTGCATATCATACATGTTTTGCACCATGTTGCTTGTGCATTTCTCGTGATTGATTGTGGTTCCGTTGCTTGTGTTCTTGTCTTGGGTAGAGCCGGGAGATGAGTTCGTGAACGAGGAACCTGTTGAGTACGATTACGAGGATCAAGCTTTCGACAACTCTGAGAACCTTGCAGGCAAGATGACCACCCCTCGAAATCACTTCTATCTTTGCTTTGCTAGTTGTTCGCTCTATTGCCATGCTGCGCTACCTATCACTTGCTATATCATGCCTCCCATATTGCCATGTTAGCCTCTAACCATCCCTTCCTACCAAACCGTTGTTTGGCTATGTTACCGCTTTTGCTCAGCCCCTCTTATAGCGTTGCTAGTTGCAGGTGAAGTTGAAGTTTGATCCATGTTGGAACATGGATATGTTGAGATATCACAATATCTCTTATTTAATTAATGCATCTATATATATATGGTAAAGGGTGGAAGGCTCGGCCTTATGCCTGGTGTTTTGTTCCACTCTTGCCGCCCTAGTTACTGTTATACCGGGTTTTATGTTCCTTGAGTTTGCGTTCCTTACACGGTCGGGTGATTTATGGGACCCCCTTGACAGTTCGCCTTGAATAAAACTCCTCCAGCAAGGCCCAACTTTGGTTTTACCATTTGCCACCTAAGCCTTTTCCCCCGGGTTTTCGCGAGCCCGAGGGTCATCTTTATTTTAAACCCCCGGACCAGTGCTCCTTCGAGTGATGGCCCAAACCGAGCGATGTCCGGCGCCCCCTGGGCAACCAGGGTCTATGCCAACCGGACGTCTGGCTCATCCGTTGTGCCCTGAGAACGAGATATGTGCAGCTCCTATCGGGATTTGTCGGCACATTCGGGGGCTATGCTGGTCTTGTTTTACCATTGTCGAAATGTCTTGTAGACCGGGATTCCGAGACTGATCGGGTCTTTCCGGGAGAAGGTTTATCCTTCGTTGACCGTGAGAGCTTATGATGGGCTAAGTTGGGACACCCCTGCAGGGTATTATCTTTCGAAAGCCATGCCCGCGGTTATGAGGCAGATGGGAATTTGTTAATGTCCGGTTGTAGAGAACTTGTCACTTGACCCAATTAAAATACATCAACCGTGTGTGTAGCCGTGATGGTCTCTTCTCGGCGGAGTCCGGGAAGTGAACACGGTTTGAGTTATGCATGACGTAAGTAGGAGTTCAGGATCACTTCTTGGTCATTGCTAGATGACGTCCGTTCCATTGCTTCTCTCCTCGCTCTCTTTTGCGTATGTTAGCCACCATATATGCTTATTGCCGCTGCAGCTCCACCTCATTACACCATCCTTTCCTATAAGCTTAAATAGTCTTGATCTCGCGGGTGTGAGATTGTTGAGTCCTCGTGACTCACAGATTCTACCAAACAGTTGCAGGTGCCGACGATGCCAGTGCAGATGATGGCGTCGATCTCAAGTGGGAGTTCGATGAGGAACGTGGTCGTTACTATGTGTCTTTTCCTGATGATCAGTAGTGGAGCCCAGTTGGGACGATCGGGGATCTAGCTTTTGGGGTTGTCTTATTTTCATCTGGATTTTGACCGTAGTCGGTCTATATGTGTGTATTTTGGATGATGTATGAATTATATTTATGTATTGTGTGAAGTGGCGATTGTAAGCCAACTCTTTATCCATTCTTGTTCATTACATGGGATTGTGTGAAGATGACCCTTCTTGCGACAAAACCACTATGCGGTTATGCCTCTAAGTCGTGCCTCGACACGTGGGAGATATAGCCGCATCGTGGGCGTTACAGTACGGTCAACAAGTGACAAAGAAATGCAATTATGCTGTGTCTCTATATGTCGTGACATGCATTTGGAAACTCAAGTGGGACCTTTAGCTAACCAATTAAATGTGTCGGTTAACTAATATCAGTATCATATCACAATCATATTTGAACAACTAAGCTTTCGAATTCTGAGTGTTGTGTTGTTTAGCTTGAAGGGTGGAGTAATGCTAGTACGACAGAAAGCACCTATGCAGATCATAGTAGAGTAGATAAAAGGGGAAAACCCTAAGCATCAAGAGAAAAATCAGGAAAGTGGAACTAGCTGGACCAGTGGGTGGCGCATATGCTTTTCGAAACGAATATAGGAACATGAGGTGACCAATTAAACATTCTTTGTTTTAGTGATATGAGCATCATATCAGATTCGTATTTCAACACGTAAGCTTTGGGTTGAGGTCTTGAGGAGCAGTGCTAGCACGACACGAAGCACCTACGATGATGGTAGTGAATATAAAGGGGGGAAACCATAAGCTTTACGAGTATAGTGCCTGTGCCATGGCGGATCTGAAGGTGCAAACCGGACAAAGCTGCTTCGCAACCAATGTTTGCTTTCAACTAGCCACTACGATTTGGTACGGACAAGAAAAGTATAGTAAACAAATTATGATCTATTTTCCGGGTGAGATCAATAACTTAAGCACATATGGAAGAGTACCACCTCTCTTGCGACGCCATGTAGGCCTATGCTGATACGTTGAGGGTGTTGCGGGTGCGATGGCTGTCGGCGGCAGGGAAGAAGACTTTAGACGGCAGACGGCCAAGTCGGGGGATATATCCTGTTGCCGTGGATGAGGCGGTCGTAGGAGCGGCAACGGCAAGGTGGACGACGGCGCCGATGAAGCGAGAGGAGGCGATGAAAGGATCCTGGTCCAGCGCCGTGGATGAGAGACGTCCATATCTTGCAGTGGATGACGGGGTAGGGGTAGCGGCTCCGGCAAGGTGGAGGATGGGGTGGCGGACGGGGGAGGCTGGCCGCAGTGCGGAGGTTGTCGTGCCGCCGACGGTGTATGAATGGAGAAATGGAGGGGAGGGGGTCTCAAACTTTGGGACGCGCTTCTCTGAAATGGGGGAAAGTTACGAACTTATCCCCCGTTTAAAATTTCGGACATCGCGTCGGTTGGGGATAGGACGGTAATCTCGCATCTCCCAAATATTTGCCGGTAACTATTTCGGGCGAGGAGAGGGTGTTTTGTCGCCCACGGTTGGCGCCCATGGTGTATGAACGGGGCTGACCGGTAGGGTGGTTGTGTCACGTCTGATGGAAGTTACACATCTTCCCCTATTTAAAATATTAGCCTGCATCGATTTCGGACGAGGAGAGTTTGTTTTGCCGCCCACTGTGTATGAATGGGGAAATGGAGGAAGAGACACATGTCTTTCGGACGAGCTCGAATCAAATGTGTTTTGCCACCCACGTTTGACGCCCACCGTGTCTGAATGGGCCCAGAGGCTGTCGTGTCACGTGTGATTGAAGTTACTAGTCTACCCCTATAGACAGCAGTGTAAATCCGGTCGATAAGGATGTCAAGTGTCAGGGATAGACAGTAATTTCCATCTCGCAAACATTTGCTTCGGGCAGCCCACAAATTATAGTGGGTGTTTAGCCGCTTCGTTCAAAACTTGGGAGAATTAGCATTCAAGTTTGCCCTGGGCCCTGGCAAACTAAATTCAAATCCAATTTGTATTCGATTACGAATATCCACAGATAATTATACGTTTTGTTATTTATTTCTTCAAAACCACAACAAAGATTTATTCCACCTTTATATATGATTATGATTTAGAAATGCTGTGATCTTCGAATTCAGTAGGTTGGATACACTCTGAGTCAAACAGTTATTTCATCCAATACAATATGCTCACACGAAAAACAGTTCACCTTATGTCAATCATACAAGTACTGAGGATTACCTCGCCTAAAAAATTCGGATCATTACAACACATGGACAACATAGGGGGTCTTACAACATAATCCATTCAGAGATATGAAACAACATGCAAGTACAATAATCTAATGACAATTTCAACTGGTATCTAAAGAAGAACCGGGATTACCTTGGGCTTTAGATAGCAGAACCAGCAGGACCTCCTCCGTCTTCAAATGCAACATTCTTACTTCCTCCAATTCTTGGCTTGCTTTAATAATGCGTGCCGCTAATTCTGTTATTTCCAGCCTGAAGATAAAGATTACCTCATTCATGGTAGCCACCCCATCTCTTTCTGCCTCTAGTAGAGCCTCAAGCACTATAATATCTGTGCTCAGACTGCTCTCCGGCGGTGTTGCCTCTGAACTGCTACCATCTGGTAACATGGATGGCGCACTGCTTCCACAAATAGATTCTGGGGTTGTACATTGTGTCCTAGTGTGAACGGCATCCTGAAAGGTTTCCGCTGGACATAAGTAAGAGATAGTTATCGTATGATCCAGGCAGTAAGCTTACATGGTAAACGACGGATGAATTATTGCTGAGCATGGCAAACTATATTTAAATGGTTCGAAGCAGCATCAGCCGAAAAGAAATTAAAATGGTAAGATGAAACTAGGGATGTAAGTGGCAAATAATCGACATCCGCCAGTCCCATCTAGTTAGTTTTTGCTACCTCCCTAGTTCATTTTCCTCAAAAAACTAAAACTCTTTTGAACTATCATACCACTAGTGGACTTTAATCGGGATTAAACGGGACCCAGTTGACATCCCTAGTTGAAAGGGAGTGTACCACCGCTATATTTAAGTTGCCAAGGCATCTAAGCAGTTGAAATAATCTGAGAAAGCACTTAACAGTGTGGCCTCATATAAACTACAAAGATAGTCTTGTTATGAAGTTGAGAGGAAAAGTTAAGGACTCAATTGAAATAGGCATGCATTTCTTTATGATAGTACAGCAGGCACTGCTGACATATTGGCCAACTCAGGTATAGCGTAAGAACAAACAAGCATTCGAATCAAGCAATACAGCAAAGCAGACAACTAAACTATTTGTAATTCGGTAGGATTACACGTTGAGGGCACAAGCCAAGAAAGCAGCCCACTCGCATTACATTTCACATGTACTAAAACACACCGGCTTACCATATGTTACTGTGAAGCCTCGCTGCTGTTGCAATGTTCTTTGAAGATATCGTCAACATCCCGTGGTTGCAAATCTAGTTGTTGTAGTTTATTCTGCACCCTCTATTTAGGTAAAATTAATTTTAATTGCATGCACTGGTCCGAATTGATCATCAATGGTTCATCTAAACTAATGAAAGAAGGGTGTGTGCATACACGACAATATATCTGCTTCCCTCTATTTTTATGCTTGTTCGAGGTGCCAGCCCCAAAAGAACAAATATTTTGCTTGATGGGGTTGGCAGCTCCATAATTAATAGAAGCATCAAATTAGTCATGCAACTTGGGAAGATCAAGAACACACAAACAACTAATGAACAGAGGCTCGGAGCAGTGATGTAATAGCTAGCATCAGAAAAATGTAGGGTAAAACGAAAAAAAGCAGCGGAACCACACGCTAGTTTGCTGATGTGTAATTAAGCATAGAGAACATTAAGCAGTCTGATGGAACCAACAGGTGGCATCAGAACAAAACTAAAGCATATTAACTATATGTGCACTGGTATGTAATTTAGCACGTGTAACATGTTCACTGCCAGAAGTATGACCCTACAGGTGCAAGCAGAATAACGCGTCTCATGAAAAACTGAATGATGCCCTGAAGAAATTCAAAGGTGAGGTGCTTATGCTAGGAAAGTGAACATAGGCGCCGGCCGTTGGATAATAGTACCTGATTCTCGGCGGCGTATGGGTATCGTTGTCATACTTCATAGTTAATGATCGTCGATGGTGGTCGTGTTGCGGTTGAGTTTGGGCCGGCTGTCGCCATCGCTGAAGCGGCTCCGATGCTACGGTTGCGGCGCCTGTCGACATACAAGAAAGCTCATCTGTGGTAAGTGAACAGTTGCACGATAAAGAGAAAAACCAAAGGAGTACAAATCGAAATAACCTGATGAGGCTGCAACGTCGGTAAAGCAGGGTCGGTGGAGTTGAATATGGCATCCGTGGAGCGGGTCCGGTGCAGTGGACGAAGGCTTCGGCGGGCGCGTTGTACAGTGCTTTCGGTGAGGCGGATCTGTTGCGGCGGACGAGGGTTTGTATGAAGGGCCAGCGATCGGGCGGACGAGGGAGTCAGTGAAGGGCCTACGCTGTGGTGGACGAGGGCGGCGGTTAAGCAGATCCGGTGCGGTGGACCATGATGGCGGTCAAGGAGATCTGGAGCGGTCGACAAGCCAGTCGCTGAAGCGGCTTCAGTGAAGTGGTGAGTTGGCAGTTCGGGGTTCCAAGGTGCGGAAGGTAGATCCGGCGGGGTGTGAGGTCCACCGCTGCGGCGGAGGACTAGATTCGGTGGCTTGCTGTGGTTGGGGGGTCGGGGAGGGGCTCTAGGGAAGAATGCTGGGGGCAAAGAGGGGAAAACAATGGAGTTACCAAAGCAGCCCTTTTCCGTTCATGTGGCAGGGGTAAAACAGGAATATCGCAGGGCTAAACTTTCGGGCGCGTGATATTTCGATGTGAGCGGGAAGTTTAAAATCTTTTGGCGCCTAAAATTATAAGTATTCTGCTCTCGTACGGCCGACTATGATATCATGGCCGACAATTTGTTTGTTTTGCACGCAAAAAAAAATGTGCAAGTTTTGAAAATCAATGTCTCCAACTCGAAACTTAGATTGTCCATTCAATTCAAATATGGATCATTGAGCTACTACAAGCAAATACCATCATACGGTCCAATTCAAATGAAATTCCAAATGTGTTTATCCTAAATATGATGACAAAAGCAAAAATGTGTATGTGTATGAATAAAGTCGATGATTATAAAGTTTGAACATGCCCGTATGTGTATATCTCTAGGTTTGATATATGAATTTGAAATCACGAAATCCCGGCTTAAAAAATGTACCTCCATTTAAATGAATTACAAAAGCTAATGATGGAGTCAAATTCCAAAATTCCAATCTTAGGTTTGTAATTCTGGTACATCAAGGTATATCACGCATGTTCAAAAGTATCGTTATCTCATAGCACAAACCGTGAAACAAATTGATCAACCATGAGTGCACAATATCTCAATTACGCTAAAGTCCCTCAAATATAGACACCTCACTCTTTATCTAAAGTCAACCCCCCCACCACCACCACACACACACACACACACATAGAGAAGTCGTTCTCTCCCCCAAACACCAACACACGAGCACATTAACACCCCTCTCTCTTGTAAAGTCCGGATCCCAACATAGGTCTCTATCACTTTGTCTCTCGGGCATGCACACATCTCTTCCCTCACTCTCTAGGTCTCCCGCTATCTCTCTTACCCAAGCACACGCACTATGTAGAGTGTATATTTCCCATACACACAAAACGTCGCCCCCAAACATCTATCTCCCTAGTTATGTGGTTCTCGCGCACTCACCTCACACACCACCCCCACTGCAAACAAGTACACTTTGTCTCCTTGTGCACCACTCTCCTCTTTCTATCTATCCCACATGCGGACCCGCCCCAGCTCCTTCCCAGTATAAATATATGTCGTGACTCTTTGCATAGCTCCCTAATGTATAATTGTTCACGATTTCGCACATTGTTCTCTACACCATCTATTCTAGATCTCTCATGAAGTCCCTATCACACACACGATGACTCGCTTCCCTTGCGTCTCCGTTCAGAGGCCAATTTCGGACAACATCAACATTGTCTGCCTATCTATACGCCATTTATGGACACAAACAACCCCTCTCGCCCCCTCTCTTCCTCTCTTCCTCTCTCCGTCGCTAGCTCTCTCTTTCTCTCGCTCTCCCACCCCTCTCCCACACACACACTCGATGTCTCTTCCAAATAGTCTGCTCCCCCCGCCCGCACCCGTGCTATCCCGCTACTACACATGTCACACCATTCCCCCTTCCCTTATACTAGGTTTACATCATCAGTGGTATCTCTACTCCACATACACTCTCTCCCTCTCACACACAAACGCGTGCACAAACACACACAAACACGCACAAACACCCATTTATCTGGATCCTCATCTCTCCCCATGTCTGCATGTGTATCTCACACACTCACTCTCTAATTATGTATATGTGTCTCCACGTTACACAACACAAAGCCCCATGTACATGTTTCTCTCTATCCTCCACACACATAGACACAACGAATCTGTTATCATTGCCTCAGTCTCTAACATATCACACACGCACACTGTCTCTCTCTCTCGCAAACACGCTCAACAAGGGTTTCCCCGTGAATAACTTACCGTCTATTCATCAACAGTTTGTGGCAGTACGGCGAACACGAGACGTGAAAAAGAATAAATCTACATGTTCTTAGACCACCTAGTATGACTACTAGGACTAGAGCAAGCCAAAAAGCGCGCCGCCGTCACCCCCTCCTTGTCGGCGACGCGAAAATCTTTGTTTTACACAGTCGAGAAGTCATTGTGCTAAGGCCCCACATGCCGAGGCGTTGAATAGAATGTAGATGCTAGTTTACGGAAGCAAGTATCGATAATACGTTTGTATCTCCATACTTATATTTCTTCTCTTATAAAAAACCGAGTTGGTGATGATGGTACGTGTGCCATCTTGCAATATAGACCGTCCGATCTATATCTGACGGATGGAAATTAAACTAAAAGATACCCGCACCCCTCTCCACATTTGCAGACAAGGCCTTCCCTCGTTCATCCTTATCTCCAACAAACCTCATTGTTGAGCAATTAAGAAAGGAAGCCTCTGGAACAAACTGGCCTCGTGGCCGCTGCCGGCGTCGTCAATCCCCATGCCTCCACTCAGTCCGACCACCAACCACCACCACACCCCACTCCTCTTCACCTTATCTCATATTTCTCGAGATATCATTAGTTTTTACACATGGGATTATTCCCGCAAGGGTCAATCACAACAAGTGTTTTATAAAAAATGCATCTTGATGTTCTGTGCAATGCACGGATCTTGCTAGTACTCCTACACAAGACTAAGTTGGTGATGCTGGTGTGTCTGCCATCCGTTGTTTTTGACCATTAGATCTACATCTAACGATTGTGAGGTAAGTTGTTGCATTTTTTCACCAACATCCCACTTGTCTACCAATTTGCAGAAAAACCCATAATTAGTATCTTAAAACCAACCACATCCCTCCCTGACCTCACCAAAAGAGCCCAAGGAATATATTCTAATTGAAACATAATGTATCTCTAGTGACATATGTATATCAAAATTAGAGTGTTTTGTACCAAGTTTGTGAATAAGTATTATTCTAATTATGATTCGTTGCAACAGACCTGAACATTGCTAGTATTTCCAACCATGCATTTTTTCCTAGTATTCCATAGTTTCGAGTTTTCCATCAAGATATTAGTCACTCATGGTTGATATTTACTTTCAATCATGTACACATATGCACTATGTAACTAGCCTTGCTTATTGGCTTCCAAAGCTTAACTTTCACTCCTACTTACAATATGTAGAGTATTTAACAAAAAACTACCACTTTCAACCAGCCCTAGGAAGAATCTATTGTACAAAAAATAGCAAAAACATAACCAAAATTTCTTAATCCACGCCAAAAACTACTACCTAGTACTCCTACCGATTAGGTTCGTTTAAACCCATTTATGACAGGGTTGGCCCACACGTCCGTGCCGACGAGGCAGCTTAAACCAACACATTTTGTTTGACGTTGACAAGAGAGACCCACATCTAACCTTCTATCCTGTTATTCCCCCTCAAATCATTATTTTTCCTGAACATTACTTCAAACAGTACTGATGCGTGTTCGTCGGTGGCGCCGGTGATGAGCGAGTTGGCCGCCGCTCCGCCGGACGGGGCAGACGCCGCGCTAGCCTCCGCACGGGTTGGCAGGCTGGCCCGAGCATGACTCACGAGCGAGCAAGCTGCCGCGCTGGCCTTCGCTCGAGCCAGATGGCTGGCCTTAGCGCGGCGCGCGCGAGCAAGACGCCGCGCTGCCGTGCCAATCTAGCTAGCAAACCTTGCAGACAAGCAGCTGGACGGAGCTATCTTGGCTAGCTAGCGGCCGCGAGCACCAGACGGAGCTGGCATCCGGGCTGCCGCAACATGGGCTCCGCACCGCCGGCGGTTTTGACCTCGCCTTCTGCCGGCGGTGGTAGCTGCGTCCCATGGCCGAGGATGACTAGGTGGACGGGCCGGAGGTAGGAGGTCACTCGAGGATTTTTTTGGTAAGAGCATGTACAATGGTTGATAAGGTAGTCTTATCTTAAGTCTGCCACGTGTGCAAGTGGTAGTAGTTTCTTGGCATTTGAGTGCTTTCTTGCATTATTAGGGGTTTCTTGTAAGGAACAATGTACGTACTACTAGCGACAAAAGGCGATTCTAGGTTGCGTTGTACTCCAACGAGTACTACTAGTGGTCGCGGGACTGTATACCTCGTTTTGTGGGTTCGATCCCGACCGAACGCACGGCGGCCTTTTTTTAAATAGTAATACTACACTTCGCTGTGAGCCAATATTTTACACGGGTAGTTTGAGTTTTGAAGTCAAACGGACGTGCGGCCCCACAATCTGGGTGCACTGGATAGCCTAGCCACGTGAACGGGTTTTCCTTCCTAGCATCCTGTGGCTCGCGTGCTCGCCCTAGCCTCACCTCGCTTGCAGCTTCCTCATCTCCTAGTAGCATATTTAAACTAGCGCCTCCCAATTAAGCCCGAGGAGGCGGAAAAGCCTGGCGGGGCATTAGGAACTGTGCAATATGGCTCTGTACGTAAAGTGCTCTACTACTACTCTCTAGCTTGTGGCGTTGCACGCATGGACTTCACTCCATTATCGGCTCTACTATAAAAGAAATTCCTCTTGACGTGTTTTTTTTGAAACGGAGGCAAAAGCTTTGCTTCATCTCATTCATAAAGAAGGAACTACTAACAAAGTTCGATGAGATCCATTACACCTCCACAAATGGAAGCGAAAAGCCTAGTCTCGCTGTATCAAATAACTCAAATGTTCTGCCCCCGCAGTAACCGTCGCTGATAAACAGGCTGCTTGTGTGTGCGTGAGAGGAGCGGCTGAATAGAGCACCGAGAGTACCCACTAGGCCACTACGCAGGTGTACTTTCCCTGCATTGATAGTACAGTGATGGTTCTAGAGAACAGTAGTACCCTCCACTTCCAACTGTAGCTCCTTGGCCCTGAGATTCAAGAGTTCAAAACTGGTGCACTATACTAGACTAGACTAGAAGTACAGTACATCGCACTACTAATTGAGAAAAGTAGTACTAGTACTGCTACAGTACGAGTACGTACTCCTCCGTCAGATAATGTAAGACGTTTTTTGACACTAGTTGGCGTGTACAAAAATTGGCAAAAACATACCCAAAATTTCTTAATCCACGCCAAAAACTACTACCTAGTGACAAAATTTTCTTACTAGTGCTATTATTTACAGTATAATGCAATCCCATAACGTTCCATAATGCTAGTACTAGTAGTAAATAATAGCCTCACCCCTTCGCTGAGGAACGATCTACAGTTGGAAGGGACGAGGCCCTACGGTTACTACGCTCTTATCTCCTCCTCGCCAGTTCCCCTCCCCCCGAAGAGAAGGCAGTTCGTCGCGGCTCCCATGGATTCACTAGGCGGTTCTCCTCCTCGTCGGGGCTGGGAGACCTTGGACGACGATCCTCTAGGAGAAATCGCACGCCACTCTGACGTCCTCACCGCCGCAAGACTCGGTGCTTCCTGCACCAACTTTTTCAAGACGCTGCTTAAACAGGCTTGGGAAAAGGCCATGCTTGTTGGTCTTCCATGGGTCCTCGAGGAGAAGGTTCTTCTATGGGACAATCCTTCGAACAGTCCACCGCTCCCTGGCCATGGTTGCACATTGACTCCGCTAGAGTTGCCGACGTTGAGAGGTAGTCGAATTTTGTCCGATGAGCAGGTCAGTAATGGAGTTTGATCATGTAGTACTTAGTTATTCCATTTCCATCTCGTAATTTCCCTGCTGCCCACCGTCTTATATATAGGTCTGGGTCGGTGCCAACGAAGATTGGCTTGCATACCTTCGGCCGGATACCACCATCATTTTGCACAACATCCACAGCAGTGCGGCCGTTCCAGTAGACCCCTTCTCCACCATTGGGATCGGCCTTCCGGACTGGCTGGGCTTGAATACGTATGATGATGCCTACATGAGATTGAAGAAGATAGCAATTGCGGACCCGCCAACAAAGCAATGCGGCTACGACGATTAGTATCTCATCGCAGTGTTCGACATAAAGATTGCCATCAATGCAAGAGGCAGTAAGGGCGGAGGCTGGCGCATGTTGGCGGCGGCAGATTTGTACCCCTACACATTCGAAGACGCCGTGCGCCATCTAGGCCGCATCTTCGCGGTGACAAGCCAGGGGACTTGTTTCATCTGGTTGCCATCCTACGGTACGGGAGATTACAAACGGAATGCACAAACCATCATTTGCATCCCTAACGGTACTCCATTATTTTGCAGGGACCAGTCATCCCCCGATCAAAATAAGATTGCCGATCCTGGATGTGCATTTGCATCCGCGATTCGGTCTAACCTGGAACCTTGTAGCTGACTTTGACATATTGGGATCAACTATCTTAGCAGTCGTTACCCATGGTACCACTGATGTGCAACATGGTCACACAATCTAGCACGATCGGACTGTCACCATCTACCCAGGTATTCCATTTTTTAACCCTCTCTCCTTCTCTTTCATTGTTGTACTAGTACTCTAGTAGTACTTACGTACTAGTAGGAGTACTTTCTACATTGGAGGACGCATATAGCTAGCTAGGCCCTTGAAGACTTGAACCCACTAGCTGCCACCATTTATGTTTTTCCATGTCTTACTATCTCATCCGTGTAGCCAAGAGTGGCTATATATATAATAAGCCGGTTATTTTACTTCCTCTATACCGGAGTAGTACTATTTGCTGCACAGTATTACTAACTGCCATATTTGAGCACAACATTATTATGCATGGACCTTGACTATGTATGTCACCGTGTGTCCAGATCTGAGATGCCGCGTGTACCAGATGAACAGCGCCGAATTCGACCCCTGTGATGCTACGTGGGTGCCGAGGAACACTCTTGGAGAGTACTCGCTTTTCATCGGGGACAGCTACCCCATTGTGAAGCGGATGCCACCTTCCGTGCACGAAACGGAAGGCCTGCCGTTCATGAAGCAAGGTCGTGTCTTCATTGCGCACCGCCGGATGAACGACATGCTGGGACACGCTATCCCTTATTTATGTCGCTTCATCTTGGATGAGTCTCCATCATGTGGAACCGGACTAGAAAGCTGCGACAATGATTCCCGTTGCCCACCGCTATGGATCGTGCCATCCATGAAGAACACCTGGGACTGGAACCTGGAGGAGGACATGTAGCCCATCTATAACGTGTAAGTGGAGTACGGTAATTGTGAACGGTAGCGTTGTGAATATATGTGGACTAGCCATGCACAAATTTAACACATGAATTGGAGATGAACTTGTGTGGCATACTGGCATTTGTCCTTTAGAATTTATTACTACTAAATGTGTTATGTGTACGTGCAACTTGTGTGGTTGTTGCACGGGCTCCAACACCCTCTTTGAGAAAAAAAGGTGGCACAGCTTTGGATATACGTGACGTGGCGGCATCATACAGTAGCATCATTCGCTATAGTTGTAGTACACTCCTACTAGGACGACAACTCCTATAAAACCTCGCGCTTGGCTCTTTGCCTCTTCAGGAGGTTCAACAGTTTGTACTCGTGTGAACCTTGCACTTGGCTCTTCGCCTCTTCGGAAGGTCCAAGAATGATGATACTACTGTACAATATGCTTCTGCAATCTGACACCGATTGAACTGCTGCACGTCCACCGCGAGGGCGAGGGCGAGGGAGAGGGAGAGGGAGAGCGCGCTGTAGTCAAAACCCTCTCCTCGTCCTGCGAACCACCGCGCGCGTGGGCGAGGGAGAGGCGTAGTAAGCAAGCTTCTCCTTGTTCAGCGAGTTGACGGGACACATCAAAGCAGTACTTGTACTAGTAGTCCATACTGCGTACTTTCCGATTAATATGGCTTAATTTCAAACGAGAAAAATACACTGGCGGTCAACGTATGTAACAATACGCTCTTTATGGTCACTATATATAGTTTGGCGGTGATTATACGATCACTAGCTTATCATAGAGCACCGTATTGCACCCTACTGACCAGCCACATAGTCGATGTGGCACTTTATTGACTGGTTAAATTGTCACCTGGTTTCTGTGTCCCACCTGTCAGTTGGCAGAGCAAAGAAATCAGTTAAACAAAACTTTACGCAGGCGTGACACGAGTCCAACCCTTGCGCGAACCGCCCTCGCTGTGTATGTGAGTGCATGCATGTGTACTCCCTCGGTCTTCCAACAATGAGTGTACATCGGCTATAAAACAAAGAGTGTAGTACATGATGTACATCTACACTTCCAATGCATTTAGCCTTTAATCTAAATCGATACTGATTGACTAATGCACCAACTTGTGCTGTAGGTATAGGCTACATGTCAATCCTTAATTACAGCATGCAACAACCTTCATTTAATCTTCTTCTCTCAATGGTCGCATGCACACATAATTCTGCTACTTTTGGGCGTTAATTATGCCCTGGTCAATGTGTAAATCTCTAAATGTACAGTCTTTCACGGACGTAGGGAGTAGGTTGAGCAGTTGAGCGTGAGCGTGTGTGTTGCGTCGTGTGATGTGTGCCGCATGGATGCGTGAGTGTTGCGTGCGTCATGTGTATGTGTGAGTGTTGCATGTTGCATGCATGCATATGCATGCATGGGGCTTACTCCCTCCCATTGACATGTTCATATTTCAAGCTTCCTCTGTTCCCTCCATATGGTGATACTCCCTCTGTTCCCAAATACGGAGTAAAAGCCTCCCTCTGTTCCCAAATACAGAGTATTTGTCTTTCTACAGATTTCAACAAGTGACTAGGTACGGAGCAAAATGAGTGAAGTGAGCGTAGAGGCATAGGGATACTGTAGAAAGGAAGTCCTCGCGATCCATTATTCCCCATCTCGGTCAGAGAGAACTATTCAACTAGTCTTCGCAGTGAAGTGACAATACACGCTTCAGTAGAGGGGACACGTAATTAATAAGCTGAACCAGCGTGTTGGTGTTACTAAATCAGCCTTACCCAATACTGCCATCATGTTTGCTAGTATAGCACGCTTCCGCAAATACGCCTACGCACCTCTGTCCTCCATTAACTGACATATGGGCCCTCTTGTGGTAGACCCACATGTCATCGATGTAACTATTTACACTCGGAAGGACGGTATATCCTGGTAGTAGTACTAGTAGAATTGAGATTTAATGCACTTTCTTCCCCGTGTTCCACTCTTCTTCCTCCTCTCTTCTTCTTCCTCCTCTCTTCCCCATCGTCGGCCGCACACCATTTACCCCCGCTCACTGCTCGCCCGCCCGCGCCATCTTCCTTGGTAGCTCACGCGTACCATGTCCCCCCGCTCACTGCTCGGCCACATGAGGAGAAGCTTCTTCGCTCGCCCGCCCGAATCCACTTCCCCACTGGCTCGCAGGCACTGAAAACCCCAATGGAATAACCGACTGACGCGCAGAGCCGCGATTGGAATTCCCTCCCCGATGTTCTCTTGGAGCATATCTGTAGTCGTATGGACCTACTCAGCACCGTCCGTCTGGCCGCATGCTCGGTGTCTTTGTACTGTCTACTCGTCTGCAATCGGCCGGCTCTTTTCAAGACACCCTGCTTGCTGATGCCCGATCCTCGCAGGTGGCCCAGACACCGACTTGATGATCCTACGGAGGTTGTTGTGGTGCCCCTCGACATGCTACCACTACCCGTCCACCTGTCCTTCATGCGCGGCCACTACTGGGCGGGCATGACGGCCAACTGGATCGTCCTCATCCACCACTCCGGTAGTCCGTGGCGTCTCGTGGATATCTACACCCAACGAGAGATCACCCTTCCATCGTTGGATACCGCCGCCATCTAGCCTCGCGGCCCACTGGACACTCCTGCCTACTACGCACGAGACGCGTGAAGATTTTGGCTCGACCTTTGTTTGCAGAAAGTTGTAATCTGCGAAGTGCCCACACCATCAGGAGACTACATGGATTACAAGCTCATTGCCTTCTTCAACATGGGATTAGTCTATCTGGAATCTGGTCGCCATACATGGTTATGGCTCATCATCAATCCTGTTGAGGCAACATTTTTGTCTGATGCTATAGTGCACGATGGCATCGTTTACGCGGTCGACGCACAGATTGGCTGCCTATACTGGTGGAATCTATTGTCGTGTAATTGTTCTATCTCATCTCATCTTTAACGTATGAATACGACTGCCTGTTCATTTGTTACAAATTTAGAATACATAGCATGTCTATAACCACATCATTGCTATATGTTCCTCTCATTTACTAGATTTTTATGACCACACATGTTATTGTTAGAGTTGATATGAGAACAATTGGCATCTAATGATTGTTAGAATACATATTATGGGCATAACATCATGATTGCTATATGTTACTCTCGTTTACAAGATTTTTATAACAACGCATGTTATTGCTTAGAGTTGATATGAGAACAGTAGTAGTAAGTTCTATGGTAGAATATGAGTAGGCGCTGTCATAGCTGTTTTCCTCTCATTGTTACATGATGTTTGAACCATGACATATTGCTAGATTCCACACATACTCTGAACATGATTGTTTATTTTTGTCCTTTTGGTCTCCAATTTGAATTGTTGCAGCAGACGCAAATGCGCTGGCCTTCATGATTCCAGGACCCGGAATCATACCAGCCGATGGGTGGTGGTTTATCGCTCGTTTAGCTAACGGCGGTCATTTGATGCTCATTCGCACGTACCAAATTGACCAAACCATTACATCAAACCACATGCAGTACAATGCGTGGGGCGTTCGTGACATTGATGGCTATGGCTGCTTCGTGTTCGAGAAAGATCCCAGCTCCGTTGGGCCAGGCGTATTCAACTGGAGGCGGGTTCACAGCCTCGGCAACCACTCCTTGTTCCTCGGGCTCAATTATCCGATCATCCAACCAATCATCGATCATATCACCGGCGATGATTACCGTGCTATGCAACTTCCATTCGCGAGGGGGGACTGTGTTTACACATCATACCATGGGTTTCATGAATCACCATATCTAGAGATTCGTCGACACAGCTTGTTGCCAGATAATCTTCAGTGTGTGAAAGGCATCAAGCTTCCATGCAATGGATGGCTTTTGCAAACCCGACATGCGGCGATGTGGTTCATGCCAATAGCAAATATGCACAACTTGATTCGTGCTGATATCTAGACTGAGCCATGTATTCTGCTGCTGTAGGACGACCTCTTTTGTTGGATATTATGTACTGTTGTTAGTTTGAAGCACTCCTCTGGTTTGAAGGATAGATACCTTCCTGGGATCAAGTGCATCCTAACTCACCTGCGTAGGATCTACTGATAAAGATGATGGAGATGCTGTGCAGAAGCCATATATATATATCAGTTAGGCTTCAAGTGCGTACTTGTTAGTTAAACCTATGTATAAATTGTGACACTAAATACGAGTAGTAAGTAGTACAGTAGCAGTACTAGTATACGTCGGTCAAATTATTCATCATGTCCACACATTGAATTGACGTGACAACACGCTGCGCGTGAGGTGACACAAGAATCCCGGCGGCGTGTTCTGGTATTCTGGACATCAGATTTGGAGTACCACTTATCTGTCGAAATCTTTCATCATTCACTTAAAAGTCGATTGATCATACATTGAGTACCATATAACTGGAATTACTGATGCAAGTCGAAGAAGGATTGGCCGATGCTGCCGGCTGGCGTCAAGTTCGATCCCACAGATCAGGAGCTGATCGAGCACCTTGAGGCCAAAGTGAGTGCTGACAGCGTGAGATTTCAGTCTCTCATTGATTTGTTCATACCAACCATCGACAGCAAGCACGGCATATGCTACACCCAACCTGAGAAACCTCTAGGTAAGACACCGATTGGCCGTCTACTTGCACAAACATATTCCTTTATTTATAGCTCTATTTTTCTTTTTAGACGCAGACCTGGCGAAGCAGTTACAATTTGACAGTTAATAAAAAGTGAAACAAGTGACTGCAACATGCCAAAGATGTTATGAAAATGCCAACTACGTACACTGAAACCTGTATTCCACAATACTGCAGGTATCACACTGAGTGGCCTAAGGAAGCATTTCTTCCAACGCAATTCCAGGGCATTCAAAAGGGGCACATGGACGCGTCGCAAGATACAGTCGGAGTGCGGCATGCACGCGATGTGGCACAAGACCGGCAATACATTGCCGGTGATGGTCAACGGCCGGCAGACGGGCAACACAAAAGGTTCTGGTGATGCACACCAACAAGAACTTCGACCAGCAGAGGACCAACTGGGTGATGCACCAGTACCACCTCGGGGACCTGGAGCAAGAGAAGGAGCGGGAGCTAGTCCTCTGCAAGATTTTCTACCAGATGAACACTAGGGCCAGGAGTAAGAAGATTATAAGTTAGTTTGGTATTGTTAGTTGTACTACCTTGTCGTCCGCAAGTTGGTATTGTTGTTAACGATCTTTTGGTATGAACTTGCATTTGCTTCCAACCATCATGCCGACGGCCGACGTGGATATAAGCCTGAATCATTTGTTTCGAAATGAATTTTCAGGCACCTGATTTTTATTTGATGGGTAGCATAAGCACCTGCCGTTCGAATTCCAGTTCTCCAATTTTTTCGAAACAAGTGCATGCACTTATTATCACGATAAGAAAACAATATCCGTGCTGCGTCCCAGCTATCAGTCTGTACTTGCAGAATTTTCTCGTTTATTGAGCACGTATATTGTTTTTTCAGGTGGAGCAAGTTTCAACTGGGCTGTAGACTGCCCAGGGTTGGTTTTGTTTTTAACAGGCCCAGCCCATGACGACAACGGGGCAGAAAGATCCAGCAGGTATCTACTGGCCTCTGGCCCACCAGCGTTAGTTATATTTTGCCTTACAACATCCGCAGGCAGTTTTTTTTACTGAATCAAACACATAACCCAGTTCTATTTTCCTCTTCAAACGCATGTCCTACATCCGTTTTCTAATCTCTACCTATAGTTTTACTAGTTCATATACATGTATCATTATATTGAAAACACATAAAATTCCCTTTTCGTATTTACATCCTTATTTTTGTTGGTTTTTTCCAACCAGCGCTGATTTTTTGACCACTGGTTTTCCCTTAAACCAACTCAATTGTCCCACCCTTATTTGCTTACAAAAATAAAACGATTTTTTTGGCAAATTAATAAGTTCTTAAAAAAATGTTTATCATTTCGGGATTACAACAGTTCGGACTCCACCGAAATATGCAAAATAAGGTTGAACTTTTTGACCGTGGTCCTGGGCAGAAAATGGGCTGTAATAAATTACTTAAGAATTAGCAAATGGGCTGCAAATAATAAAAAATAGCAAATGGGCTTTATGTTGTCTGCCACAGATTTGGAGGCTGACTTGTGGGCCTACTAAGTTCATGCGTACACAAGGTTTCTCAAAAAAGACACTTAGTCAACAATCGACTCTACCAGCGTCAGACCGTTAGATGTCAATCTAACGGCAATCGTGCTTCTTCGGTCTCTGATCTTCCTGCCCCAGCCGCCCAAACCAGCGCCGTCGAAACCACATGCTCCCGCCTCCCGTGGCCGGCAATGCTGCCGGGCAGGCCTCACGGCCCCATCATACTCGCATCCCTGGCCTATCTATCCCTCTACTCACCCACACCTCCTATTATTTTCCGGCGACGGCAGCCGAACCAGTCAACCCTCGTACTCTCCACCGCGTGGGCCGCCACTGCCGTGTCTTCCCCGGCTCCGTGTCCTTCCCTTCGTAGGCCTCGCCGTCGTCCACCGCCCTGGTGCTCTCGGCGCGGCCTGGTCAACATGCTCAACGACCGACAAGCATCTGAAGTGGACTGTACGTGGAGAGGCCGACAGCTGGGTCCACGGCCGCACGCAAGGAAATGCCTCCTTATTACGCGCAAAATAATGATTCCTCCACCTGACAACGGGGAACAACCAAAATGGCCTCTGTATTTCGCGAAAAAAAACGTTACCGCCGCTGACAGCTCGGACCCACCAGCTATATCTTCGCACGCAAGGAAGTGCCTCCTTATTACGCACAAAAAAATGAATACTCCCCCTGTTAGCTGGGACCCAATATAGTGGCAGGCTGACTTGTGGGCCTACTAAGTTGACGGGGATGGAGGGCATTGTCAACTTAGTCAATATGCACGATTCTAGCTCCAGTGACCGCCCGATGTCCATCCAACGGCCGTAGTGCTTCTTCAACCTCTGGTCTTCTTGCTCCAGCCGCCCAAACCAGCGCCGGTCGTGCCTCGTGCTCCTGCCTCCCGTGGTCGGCTGCGATGCGGCGGAGGCCTCACCGCCCCCTACTACTCCCATCGTTGGCCAGGCCATCCCTCTACTCACCCACACTCCCTATTATTCTGCGGTGACGGCAGCCTCACACTGCAGCGAACCAGTGAACCCTCGTGCTCCTCTACGCGTGGGCATCCACTGCCGCGTCTTCCCCGGCTCCGCGTCGTCCCCATCCTAGGCCTCGCCGTCGTCCACCGCCCTGGTGCTCTCGGCGCGGAGTGGTCAACGTGGTCAAGGAACGGCTTCCATCGGACGTGGACTGTACATGGAGTGGCTGACAGCTGGGTCCACGGCCGCAGCAAGGACATGCCTCCTTATTACGCGCAAAATAATTATTCCTCCACCTGACAGCGGGGACCCACCGGACAGGCCACCGTATTTCGTGAAAAAAACGTTTCCCCCTGACTGCTGGGACCCACCAGCTACATGTTCGCACGCAAGGAAGTGCGTCCGGGCAAAAAATAAACGATTCGCCCCCCTGACTGCTGGGACCCACCAGCTACATCTTCGCAGGCAAGGAAGTGCCTGACAGTCGGGACCCACCTGGTCGAAGCATACGTAGCGTTGTCATTCTGGTCGCGAACGTGTACGTACATACTGGTCGTTGTAGAGGCGCGCACGTGTCGTAGTAGAGGCGCGCACGTAGCATGTACACGTACGTACAACGGCCAGGGTGCAAGAAAGAAAATACGGCCACGTACGTACATATGGGCGGGGTCTCGAATGCCTACTCGCGCATACTTACGGCCAGGGCTCGTGTACATGGCTGGGTCAGAACGGAGAAACAGTGTCGTCGTCGTGTTCACGGGGAGCCAACCGGCTGTGTCGGAACGGAATGCGTGGTCGTGTTCATCGGGAGGGCTTGGACAGAACATGCGATGGAAACGAGGCCTGGCGTACCGCAGAACAGAGGAAACGGCCGTGTGTTCGACCGGCCATGTTCGAAACGGGATCCTGTTGATCGGGAGGGGTGTGGCGTACCGCAAAACGGAGGAAACGGACCTCCTACGGTCGAAACGGGGGTCCTGTTGATCGGGAGGGGTGTGGCGTACCGCAAAACGGAGGAAACGAACCTCCTATGGTCGAAATGGGGGTCCTGTTGATCGGGAGGGGTGTGGCGTACCGCAAAATGGACGAAACGGACTTGCGTTGGAGT